>NC_056736.1:167353586-167660252 GCF_019279795.1 Protopterus annectens
CTTAAGTGGAACAAATATGCAACAGTCTTGATCATGGACTGGTTTTCTAATATATGCAATATATGCTGATAAGAGGGCAATGATAAATCATAAGAGAAAATCACAATCATATAACTTTGAGTTCAGAGCCAGATCATCATCAAGTGGGACCCTAGGCAGGGTAATAGACCAGAATCCCTCCACTGTCATTCTAGTAACCCATTACTTGCCTGTCTCTGCCTAATTACCATAAACATTGTTCAAACTTGTCAGTGTGTATACTGTTTTCTTCTTTACTTTTACAATGATTACAGAGATTTGGATTTAATTTAAAACTTTGTTTCAAACATTAAAGCATTAACTCTGATGGCCATTTGCTAAACAAAACAGTGTCACACTGAAAACAGACTTAGCATGGTGCAACAGTAATCTTCTCTTCTGTTGAAACTCACAATCATTGAATATGCATGTGGGCAGTGGAAGATTAAATGTACCTTGGGCCTTAGACTGTTTTCAGATCATAGGCCCCATCTACACATTTATTTTTAGGACCATGAATAAATGTATGTGCTTCGATTTGCCTTCCTAACTGTTTTTAATTGTATTTCTTGTTTAATACAGCAGCAATTGTTAGAGCATATTTTAAATTTGTAATTTTTAACATTTATTTTCCAGTAAGCAATTAAATCTATAAACTAATAATGACAAAAGTACCCATTTCAGAACATTTCAACCATGAAATGCCAGCCAAACTGCCGGCATTATAATCTGCCAATATCCTTACTCAACAATTATGGCCACTTTATTTACTATGTACACATCACAAGTCTGATTGTGATAAAATGACCACAATGAAATATTCCAGTTTGCTTTATACTAGTGCTCCAAAAATTAAAAGACTAATTACTTTTTCCTTGTTATTATTATATCAGCAGAGTTAGTCATTTTTACCCTCAGACATCCCCACAAACCTAGAAAATATAGTTACATTGTTGAGTGCATCTTTCTCTGATGTATGCCAAAAAAATTATAATGACCAAAGTCACATATTGCTAATTTGTTTCACACAAACACACTGAGGCCAAAGTATTCCAAATTAATTTACATAGAAATGTACTCTAGTCCTGCAAAGCTAGATTAAAGACCAATTAAAATGACCAGATGATAAGAGCCTAATCATGCACAGAGAGCACCCCTCCCTCCATCAGCAGCTACCTAATTTGTTGACTGTGTGCACTCTTTACTGTTATGAAGAAATAAATCACATGTACTTTATTGGCAGCATTGGATGAACTACACTGAAACTATATAATAACCCATATGATCATGCTGTAAGATCCAGCCATGTGCAGCCAGCACAATTTAAACAGAAGAGTATTTATGAGAGCGTAAGAAATATTACTACCTGATAACATACGTCAAATCAATATGCACAATCTCTACAGAAATAAAAGTCATCTGAATAATTCCACATTAAAAATAATTATTATTAATCCAAACGTTGCTGCTGGAAACCAAGTTTGCATTTCAGTGCTTCATCCACAAATACAGTGCCTGCTTCCCTTGAAGAATAAATTGCTTGTGTTGCATTAAAAATCGTGTGCTGGTGATATTGCCATAACATTTCCTGAACTAGATCAGCTATGTAATAGGGAATGGATAGCAAAGAATGGCAATAGCTTCATGTTACTAGGCATACAATCCTAGAGACCTTTAAGGAACTTATCCCAAATTCCCAATTGCTCCAAAGCATTGTCTGGCTAAGTGAGTTGCTTAATGTCACAAAATAGGTAAATGAAGATTCAAACCCTGCACTTTTACCACAGGAAACAGTTTATTAACAAGTCAGAGCTCCAGTCTTCTTCACCATCTGCCAGAGTAACAGTTTTTAACTAAATGCAGAAATTCTTTACAATACCATCTTACAGAGAAAACTATCAAAGTAATATGCAACAATGATGACATACTGGATGCTGAGAATCAGACAGTTCTGATTCTCACTCTAAATATATAGACTATATGACCTGACAAATATCAACCCTTTTGCAGTTGCTGGAGGTTGTAAAAAGGTACTGCAAAATACATTTCTAAAATGAAGCATGTTTAGACTATCACAATCTATGAGTATTAATGAGTTAATTCATTCTTTTGTGCAATGAATAAATCAAAACAATTAAAGACAATATAAATGCTGTAGCAGCTTTTGTTCAACAATCCACAAGCCATACAAAACTCAGAAGTATTACTGCATGCAACATATTTTTTGGAGGCAGACTTATGTTTGCAGGACACCTGCATCTCATTGTTGACATCCCTGTGTCTTCACCATCAAAAATAGCTATCTTTTTTGACATCACTCAGTACATATCTGACCTACTTGAATGGCTAATAGTGCTGCATTGTTGCAGCATACACCTGCAGAATCAAAAGAGCTGGATCATAAATAAATGTGGCATTGTGCAGGGTAATGAATCAGGTCCCTGCCAGCCATACTGATATCCCCATTACTTGCCTGTCTCTTTCCAGTCACTATTTTGACTACCTTACACTGGACCAGTAATAAAGGAGCTTCAATCCTCACCACTGGGATCTGTGGGGGGATGTTCACTGGGAGGATATCAAGTACACACACAATATTTCCAGATGTAGATCTCTGTACCAAGTGCAATTTCCCTTAAAAGTGCACAGAGACCACAGTCAGTCCAGGGCTGGTTTCTCTCTTTCTCCATATCCCCAATAAGACTTCCCACTGGCACAGCTTTAGAGTTAAGATCTCAACTGAGTGACCAAGCCAAGACCTCCATCATCCTCTCTATCCAACCAGTGCTTTTTGTCCCTGCCAGGTAGCTGACACTCACACTCTTTGAGCTTTGATTTACACACACACACACACACACACACACACACACACACACACACACACACACACACACACACACATACACACATACACTAACACCTGAGAAAGGCTGGCATAGGTTTACTAGCTATGCCCCCTTCTGCCCAGACTAAAAGGTAGTTACCACTCCCACCAGTCACTGCTTATCATCTACTTTAGGGCCCTTAGCAAAGGCTGTCCAATTTTACTGTGTAATATTAATACTAATACAAATTGTCGTTTGACCAAGATTAAGGCTATTAGGAGTGGCCCACACAGTGTCACCAAATAAATATGCAAGTACTCTCAAAACTTAAATATCTCTACACAGATCAGCCACAAAGAAAGGTTTAATTATATGTAATAAAAAAACTAATGTTTTTTGGCTTTTCCCGGTTAGGGGTCACCACAGTGGAACTCCAATCTGCTAATGATTGGCAGTGGATTTTTACGGTGCCGATGTGCCAGCCCGATGTCCAACCTTCAAAGAAGGCAAACCCATTCACACATGCACCTACCTGCATGTCTTTAAAAGTCACTCCACTGTGGGGAGGACATGCAGACTCCACACAGAAGGCGCTCCAGCTGAGCATCGAACCGGAGAACCTCTTGCTGTGAGGCGACAATGGTAACACTGCAGCCTCACATTTAAATACATGTAATAATAAATAATAAAAGAAGAACAAGAAAATACTCAGTATATATTCTCAATGACATCAGAGTTCAAAACCACAGGAAATATTTAAAATAACATTGCAGTACAGGCTCACAAAAATAAAGAAAAATGAAATCTAAGCTAAGCTTCACTATATTCCTGACTGAATCTAAGAGAGTTACTATACCCTAATAACTTACTATTAGAGCATGGCAGATGTGGTGAATGGTTCTTATTGTTGCTGTCAGGTCAAAGACAGAAGGCAGAATGTTCTGTCTCACTAAGAGACTTCTCAAAATAATATCTAAAATATTACTGTTGGAATAGCTTTCAGAATGACATCACTTCTAGTCATCAGACTTCTAGTTCCCAGCCAAAAAACCCTCTGCTGGAAGCTGGCAGTATTTAACATCTACTGTAAAAATACCTAGACAAGGGCTTTTGCTTAGATCTTTGGCAGGTGCTGGATGTCATAAAAATTGCATTCCTTCATGCTTCCAGAGTGGCAATTAGTTCACCCCAAAGACAATACAGAAAACTTCCTAGTACAGACTCTGTGTCGCTGGCTACACTGATACATCTTTAGGGTCTCGCCTACAAAGTGATTTAATTTCAGATATATTTCTAAAGTTTACTGGACTGAGGTTAACCTTCCAGTTTCCTCTGTTAAAACAAATGCATTTAAACAGTTACAATAGTGCATGTACATTTCTATTCTCTTCCAGTAGGGCACACTGTGGATACATTTTATGCACAAGCACCTTAAAATACCTTTTTAACGCAGACATCTGTACAAAGCAGTTTGATATACGCATGACATACAGTTCTAATACATTTGCAACACAAGCATTTTATATGACATACAGTTCTAATGCATGTGTAATACCAGCATCTTGTATAAATTAGTTTGATATTAACAAATGGCATATAATTATTTACAAAATTCCAGCTAGCTGTACTAGCAGTACCTCCTTACCTCACACTTCTTCCCCCCTTTGAAGACTCAAGCTAATTTTTCACGTGACTCTTGAGAAACGTTGCTCGAGAGGGATGAGCCTATCTGGGAATACATTACTCCATACCTTGTCTTGAGATCGCAGCTGCTTTGGCATTGCTGACCCCATTACAGTGTTGCAATGTCATATCATATGCCTGCAACCCTAGGCTCCACCATAGCAATTTGGGATTTTGCTGGCTGGCTCCTTGTAGCCATAGGTCCCCCTTAGACTCCTCCTGCCTTCTACTGCAAATACACAGCATAAGGGCATCTCTATCATGGTAAGGTTTCATCAGGTTAACATGTTACAGTTTGTGCCCCTGCCTCCTGCCTAGCAGTTCAACAATGTAGTTAACATCATTGACCTTCCTTACCACTTTGAAGGGTCCCTCCCAAGCTGCCTGCAGCTTGTTGTGTCTGACAGGAATGAGAACCGCAACCTGTTGCCCCACAGCATACTCTCTGGCTCAAGCATTCCTGTCATACCACACCTTTTTCTGCTGTTGCGCTTCTGCCAGGTTCTCCTAGGCCAAGCCCATGAGTTCCCTGAGCCTTGTCCTGAGGTTTAGGACAGATGTCACAACAGACTCTTTGTGGGATTCACACTCACCCTCCTACTCATCACAAATTAAATCTAGAGTTCCCTTCACCCTATGCCCATACAGCAACTCAAAGGGTGAAAAACCTGTGAATTCCTGGGGCACCTCTCTGTAAGCAAACAGCAGATGAGCAAATATTTGTCCCACTCCCTCTTAAACTGATCTGCAAATGCCCATAGCCTGGTCTTTAGTGTAGAGCTTAACTTCTCCACCAGACCATTAGTCTGGGGGTGGTAGGGCGTGGTCTTTAGGTGCTTCACCCCACAGCACTCCCACAGACAAGCCAGCAGGTTGACATAAAATTGGCACCTCTGTCAGTCAGTATTTTCTGGGGGAAACCTACCCTGCTGAAAATCTCAAACAAAGAATTTTCCACCTTTTCTGCCTCAGTGGAGGACAGGGCCACCACTTCAGTGCATCTGGTGGCATAATCTACTACCACTAGGATATACTACTTCCATGTGGAACCTGGGGTACTCAGAAGCCCCACAATATCCTTAGCTACCCTCTGAAACAGCACCTCAATCACAGGCAAAGACACCAAAGGAACTTTGACCTTGTCTCCTGCCTTGACTACCTTTTGGCACTGCTCACAGGTCCTGCAGTACCCTTTTACAATCCTGGAAATCCCAGGCCAATAAAAGTTCTGCATAATATGTCTCTTTGTATGCTTTATGCCCATATGACCAGCAAAGCAAATGTCACGGCCTATGGCTAGAACTGCCAGATGGTAGGCTCTGGCCACTACCAACTGCTGTATTCTCTCACTCTCTAGCACACCTTCAACAGCCCACTCTCTCTATACAGTATCCCTTTGTCCCAGTATACAGATTTCTCCTTTCATTCAGATTCAGGTGCCTCCCTAGCTACCTCCCTCAAGCCTTGTAATGTAGGGTCTGAGAGCTGACCCTGTCTCAACTCTTTCTTTGTAACACTTCCCAACTCCCCATTCACAGGAAGTTTGGTATCATCTAACAGCAGTGCCTCACTGTTAGCCTGGGTACTATGACTCACCTCTGCCTTGCAGTCACTCTGACCAAGAGAACTTCAGTACACACCAGCAGCTGTGTCTCACCTTCAGTCCCACTGCTACAGGGCAGCTCCAACTCTGAAGTAACCACCTCACCAGTCCTGGTTTCAAGTGTGCAGTGTGTCTGCCCCCCCCCCGGTTCCAAACCCACATGCCTATTTCCAAGCCTGACTGCATGTCACTGCATGCATAACATGGACTGCATTATCAAAATTATTCCTTATCAGGACAGCTGTAGGGATATCCTCAGACACACTACTTGCCTGCTTTCTTTTCCACCCTCCCAGTCAAGGTGAACCCTAGCCAAAGGTATTTGGAATGGGGTCCCTCCTAAAGCTCTGACTGGAGTAGACTGCCCAAGCAAGTAGTGCTCCTCTTTAGCCATTGCAGGCTTCACAATGGTTAGGTCAGAAGCTGTGTCTCCCTTAGCAGTGGTCTGTTTCCCATCTACTAAGATAGAACATAACCTCTTGTGGTAGTTTGGCACCCTTGTCTCCAGACAACTTAGTACTGGCATTCTGTTATTCCCACTTGCTGGTTCCCCCACCTTTTGTTCCCCATCTTGCCTCCACGGACATCTATATGCTACATGGCCCCACTGGTTACATTTAAAACATTTAACCCTTGATCCTGACTGTGTACCTGAACTAGTGGCTTCTCCTGCTACTGGCAGACTCTGTTGAGGTCATTTAGGCTGCCAACCATGGGTTCCCTTATGCCCATGTGCAACACTGAGTATCCCTTTCCTGTGCAGTGATGCCCTGCTTGCTAGGTATAGGTCTCATTTTTCCCCAACTCATCTGCGGTGTTGCATTCTCTATCTGCCAACCAGATTCTCATTTCCTCAGGAAGGCGCTAAGGACTTGTTCCTTCACCAAAATGTCTGCCAGCCCTTCAAAAGTGGTGACCTGACACTCACTCACCCACCAATAAAAATAAGTTCTTAACTCAACAATATAATCACACACACTTTCATCTGCCTTGCTTCAATGCTCATGAAACTTTTTTTCTATAAGCTTCAGGTGTTAACTTAAATCATTCCAATAAACAATTTTTAACTCCATTATAATTTAAGCAATCAGTATCAGACGATTTAGAAACAGCAGTTATAGCTTTACCATGGAGTAAGGGGGTCAGGAATCATACCCAGAGCCTTTGGGCAACATTATACTGTTTACATACCCTTTCAAACATATGAATAAACTATCAAAATTATCGTCCTCTGTAAATTGTTGAAGGAATTTACTGACTTTTATTACTTCTGGGGTTCAGTTATTCCCTTCCCCATTACCTCTATGACCTTGGCATCTTCTTTTCATGTTGTCTCTCCCTCTCATTTTCTTCAGCTTCCAGATGTCTCAGTCTCTCTGCTGATTCTAATTCCATTTCTTTCTCCTGCCACAGTCTCCCTGCTGATTCTAGTTCCAAATGTTTGGCCTCCAGTTCAAGTCTCTTTAAGAGCACATAAAGACCACAGTCAGTCTGGGGCTGGTTTCTCTCTCTTTCTCCATATCCCCAATAAGACTTCCCACTGGCACAGCTATAGAGTTGAGATCTCAGCTGAGTGACCAAGCCAAGACCTCCAGCACCCTCTCTGTCCAATCACTGCTTTGTGTCCCTGCCCAATTAGCTGACACACACACTCTTTGAGGTGTGATTTTCACACACACACACACACACACACACACACACACACACACACACACACACACACACACACACACACACATACACACCTGGGAAAGACTGGCACGGGTTTATTTGCTATGCCCCTTCTGCCCAGACTATAAGGTGTTTACCACTGCCACCAGTCACTCCTTATCAGCTACATTAGGGCCCTCAACAAAGGGTGTCCAATCTTACTGTGTAATATTAATAATAATACAAATAGTAGTTTGACCTAAAGCAATGCTATTAGGAGTGACCCACACAGTGTCACCAAATAAATATGCAAGTACTCTCAAAACTTAAATATCTGTGCACAGATCAGCCACAATGAAAGGTTTAAATATATTTAATACTAAATAATAAAAGAACAAGAAAGTACATACCTGTCAACTGTACAGATTTTTGCAGAATGTCCAGATTTTTTGCTTCATATTTTTAGTACATTTTTCATAAAAGTGTGGTTTTCTTGCAAATTCAGGGAAATCATTAAAGATTTTAAGTTCAAAAATAATGACAGACATTTGAGTTTCAGACTTCATACCCTTCAGAAAATGTATACTAATGCAAAACCTGTTATTCTATCAATTTTCTAAGTTTGTAAGAGCAATATTTAAACATTGCCCCTATTTTTAGGCCTTTGTCACACTTTTATTTATGGCTTTGTCCAGATTTCTTGATCTAAGAGATTGAGATGTATGCTCAGTATATATTCACAGTGACATCAGAGTTCAAAACCACAGTAAATATGTAAAATAACATTGCAGGTCAGGCTCACACAAATAAAGAAAAATAAAATCTAAACTAAGCTTCACTATGTTCCTGACTGCATCTAAAAGAGTTACTATACCCTTATAACTTCAGACAAAATGAAATAAGAAAAACAAATCCACTAGTACAGCTGGTAACCTTGAGCCACGGACCAAAAAGAACCAAGCACGTTGTATAAACGCAACTTTAATTGTTTAAAATCAATGCGTTTTCGCTGCTTGAATAAAGCAGCTTCTTCAGAATGAAAAAACGCGCCAAAACAGTTTAAAAGTGTATATATAGTACAAGTACATTAACGTCATACATGAAATGTTAAAAAGGACAACCCATTAAAGCAGGCAGCACCAGTTTAAAGATGTAAACAAAAATCTCCTAAAAACGCATCTCTATTTCCACATTGCCATACATTAACCTAAAATTAGTAATAATAATAATACAAAGTAACAACAAAAATATATAAACTAATAATACCTAAAACCTAATATAAAACCTTTACCGGCTATAATAAAATCAGATATAAAAAATGGTGGGATATCAATACTATCTAAGATAGCTTCTAAGTTTCAAAACACATGAAATATTACAGGTTTCATTAAGACCTGGGGATGAAAATGCTCCCAGTTTAACCTGCCATTCTAACTCACGGTTTTCTAACAACAAGGAAGTAGGGCCACCTCTAATGCTAACTGGTATATGGTCAATAGCTATAAAATGGAAGCTATGACCAGGGGAACTAATAATGTGCTTAGCTACAGCGTTATCACTTTTGTTTTTCCTAATGGCATAGACATGGTGATAAATGCGTTCACGGAATTTCCGGTCGGTCTTCCCAACATAGAATGCATTGCAGCAGTCACAAAGTGCCAAATAGACTATTGACTTAGTTTCACAATTGATTTTATGAAATATTAGGTATTTTTTATTTCTTATAGTGAAACTATTACCTGTTTTTAAACAGTGACACCAATTACAAGCTCCGCACATAAAAGTTCCTTTCAACCTAGTGGCAAAGCAATTGCTGTTAGGTCTTTGTAAAAGTTATTTTAAATTTCTACCTCTCTTATAAGTAATAAAAGGTCTTGGACCTAATTTTCCTAACAAAAATGGATTGGCTGAAATAAATTGCCAGTTTTTACAGACAATATCCCAGATCTGCTTAGAATTCAAATTAAATACAGTGGTAAAACTTAATTTAAAATTAAAATTAAGTCTAGACTCAAAAACAGATTCACCCAAGGAAAGTTCCACAGGTGAACAGGGAGACGCTCCAAGAGAAGAGTCAGCAGTAGTAACAAAACCATTAGTAACCAAATTCTGGTGGAGTAAAGGCTGGAAATGACCGGTCAATCTCTTTTGGGAAAACTCTTCAATAAGTTCATCAACCAACCCAATAGTGTACCCACGGTTAATGAATAAACTTTTCAAAAATAAACATTCTTGTTGAAAAGCTTCAACAGTGCTACACATACGTACAGCTCTCACTAGTTGACCCTTAACTATTGCACGTCTTTGTTTAAAAGGATGATGGCTTGTGAAATGCAGAAAAGAATTGCAATAAGTTGGTTTCCTAAAAATTGAAGAATGAAATACATTAGAAGCAATATTCTTTTCCAATTTCACATCTAAATAGTCAATGGTCAAATGGGAGAAGTAATGTGTGAATTTCAAAAATTCTGTAGTAGAGTTCATGTACCCAACTAGGTCGTCCGCAAGGGGGCCATCACCATTGAGCAAAATGAAAATATCATCCAGGAAGCGAGTGTAAAACTTAATGGCATTGGAGAAATCTAAGTTATTTAAAAGGAAATGTTTCTCCCAATAAGCCATAAAAAAGTTAGCTACGCTCGCCCCACAGGGAGAGCCCATGGCTATTCCCTGTTTTTGTAGAAATGTTTGTTTGTCAAACATAAAAAAATTAGAGCTAAGGACAATATCCAGTAATTGTGAAACCAAATCAATCTCATTTGGTGAGGCATTTAAATCCCTCATTAGACCACTCGTCCATTCAATGGCTTCCAAATGTGGGATTGAAGTATAAAGATCGATGACGTCAATAGTTAAAAAATTAAAGGACGGGTTGAAATCTATACTGTTGATGTTATTAAGAAAAGTCCAGGAATCCTTACAAATCATTTGTATTGATCTAAGGTATTTGGATAAAATACCATCAATCACCCGAGCAATGGGATGTGTCATGGATGATCTACCATCCACTAATGCTCTCATGGGTGGATTGACCAAATCCTTGTGAATTTTAGGAATCCCGAACATTACTGGAGTTTTAGGGGAGATGATGTCCAAAAAATTGTAAGTGTCTAAATCAATTTTCTCTTCCAAAAATAAGTCACTTAAATAGCCCCTAATTCTGTTATATGCAACGTTCATTTCATTAACAGAAGAAACAGAGTAAGCCGGTGAATTAAGGACTTTAAACATTTTTTCATTGTAATCAAGATTGTCAAAGATTACGAGGCCTCCACCTTTATCGGGTTTAATAACCCTAACAGGTAAATGACTCAAATCAGAAAGTGCTGAAGCCTGTTCCCTAGAAACATTAACATCAAATGCCGAAGACCTACATCTTTGGTCATCCAACAAGTACCTGAAATCCATTTCACAAACATTCTCAAATGTGTGCAACACAGGGTGTAATGGTGGGTTAAACACACTTTTGAGTATCAAACATGTGTCATGGTTAGTAGACGAATTATTAAAAAGTAGATTCAAATTAAGTTTTCGGACAAAGCACTTTAGGTCAATAATGACCCTAGCCAGATTAGCATAATTACTAGGGACAAAAGTATACCCAAAAGATAACAACTCAGCAAGGTCTTTGTCCAATTCGACATTTGAAAAATTATAAACATGAAAATCGCCCTTTTTATTTGTTAGGATGACTGGAAAAGAGGAGGAGCCACCAGAAGAAGATAGGGAATGGTTATCAACCGTCATGGACGGTAGTTCTTCTTCCCGCTCCTGAATTGACGGTTGTTCCGTGAGCCTAAAAAATTATTATTATTCCTGTTATTGTTCACATTATTAAAGTTGCTACCAGAATTGTTGTAATGTGAAGCTTTGATCCGGTTACTACGCCTCGGACCTTGTATAGGCTGTTCTTCTAAATCTTCTTCAATAACATCCAAATTGTCCATTGGATGCTCATCCTCACCCTCAATATGGTTTCTCCTATTAGGGGGGGTCAAAACCATTCGATGTTTAAGATTAGGGTAAGCATTAGAATGTCCATAGG
This sequence comes from Protopterus annectens, assembly GCF_019279795.1. NCBI lineage: Eukaryota > Metazoa > Chordata > Ceratodontiformes > Protopteridae > Protopterus > Protopterus annectens. The sequence continues at coordinate 167,365,411 of NC_056736.1, forward strand.
CAAGTCTGTCCCTCAAGAGTTTTTTTGACTTATTCTCTTTCAATTTAACCAAGGAAGCATCTATACTGACAAAAATATGATTGTAATCGTATTTAAAATGGTCAAAGTCCAGATGAAGTTTAATGTCATTGTCCAAGGCTGTAATTTCCGAAGACAAAGATGAAATGGCTGCAGAATAATATTTTATTAGAAGCTCAATTAATTGAGCTCCTTGCCTTTGAAATAATGCCATTAAGTCAGTCAAAAACGCAGGTTCAGTTAACAAGCCAGTGGGAGAAAAGTTATTCCTTAACCCTTTTGGAATCATATTCTCATTAATGCATTGCTGTAAATATGCCACTTCTAATTGAAATTTTTTAATTTTCAATAATTTATTATCAAATAATTTTAACTTATCTGATATTGAAGTTGACACACCTTGAGAATCCAAAGAGTCACCAGCTGGATTCCCTCCATTAACACGATGTGGAAAGTGAAACAAATCCAAATTAGTAATCCAATTAGTAAGCACAGGGCCTTCAAGTGAACCAGAATTATTGTCCACAAACCCATTCTGATGACCGGAGGTTGAAGGGGGTTGAGCAGGCAATGTTCTTACGTTATCTCCGCTTAGTGTAATAGCAGTAGATGGAATAATATGCTCGGAAGGCTGGCCAGGTGATATTGACTGAGAGGAACCACAAGGAAGCCGGTGCGTTATAGAAGAGTCCAAATTAGTGCTGATACCACCAGGGTTGTCCATACGCTCGTATCTATCCAAACGTGTGTTAAGAGCGTCCAAACGCTGAGAGAGCGACAGTAGTATTGTAGGGATATCAAAACTGTCGTTACCAGCGTTATTAGTGCCATTAAGATGAACATCGTCAGTTGGAACAAAAGGTCCAGGACCAACAGGACTACCAGAAGCCATCGAAAACCACAGACAAAATGAAATAAGAAAAACAAATCCACTAGTACAGCTGGTAACCTTGAGCCACGGACCAAAAAGAACCAAGCACGTTGTATAAACGCAACTTTAATTGTTTAAAATCAATGCGTTTTCGCTGCTTGAATAAAGCAGCTTCTTCAGAATGAAAAAACGCGCCAAAACAGTTTAAAAGTGTATATATAGTACAAGTACATTGACGTCATACATGAAATGTTAAAAAGGACAACCCATTAAAGCAGGCAGCACCAGTTTAAAGATGTAAACAAAAATCTCCTAAAAACGCATCTCTATTTCCACATTGCCATACATTAACCTAAAATTAGTAATAATAATAATACAAAGTAACAACAAAAATATATAAACTAATAATACCTAAAACCTAATATAAAACCTTTACCGGCTATAATAAAATCAGATATAAAAAATGGTGGGATATCAATACTATCTAAGATAGAAAGATAGTATTGATATCCCACCATTTTTTATATTTTCATTCTATGTCGGGAGGACCGACTGGAAATTCCGTGAACGCATTGATCAGCATGTCTATGCCATTAGGAAAAACAAAAGTGATAACGCTCTAGCTAAGCACATTATTAGTTCCCCTGGTCATAGCTTCCATTTTATAGCTATTGACCATATACCAGTTAGCATTAGATGTGGCCCTACTTCCTTGTTGTTAGAAAACCGTGAGTTAGAATGGCAGGTTAAACTGGGAGCATTTTCATCCCCAGGTCTTAATGAAACCTGTACTATTTCACGTGTTTTGAAACTTAGAAGCTATCTTAGATAGTATTGATATCCCACCATTTTTTATATCTGATTTTATTATAGCCGGTAAAGGTTTTATATTAGGTTTTAGGTATTATTAGTTTATATATTTTTGTTGTTACTTTGTATTATTATTATTACTAATTTTAGGTTAATGTATGGCAATGTGGAAATAGAGATGCGTTTTTAGGAGATTTTTGTTTACATCTTTAAACTGGTGCTGCCTGCTTTAATGGGTTGTCCTTTTTAACATTTCATGTATGACGTCAATGTACTTGTACTATATATACACTTTTAAACTGTTTTGGCGCGTTTTTTCATTCTGAAGAAGCTGCTTTATTCAAGCAGCGAAAACGCATTGATTTTAAACAATTAAAGTTGCGTTTATACAACGTGCTTGGTTCTTTTTGGTCCGTGGCTCAAGGATACCCTTATAACTTACTATTACAGCAAGACAGATGTGGTGAATAGTTCTTATTGTTGTTGTCAGGTCCAAGACAGAATGCAGAATGCTCTGCCTCATTAAGAGACTTCTCAAAGTAATATCTAAAATATTACTGCTGGGATAGTTTGCAGAATGACATCACTTCTTGTCATTTGACTTCTAGTTCCCAGGCAAAACACTCACTGCTGAAAGTTGGCAGTATTTAGCATCTACCTGTAAAAATACCCAGACAAGGGCTTTTGCTCAGATCTTTGGCAGGTGCTGGAAGTCGTAAAACAATTGCATTCCATCATGCTTCCAAAGTAGCAATTAGCTCACCCCAACGACAGCACAGAAAGCTTCCTAGTACAGACTTTGTCTCTCTGGCTGCATTGAAACATCTTTATGGAATAGCCTATAAAGTGATTTAATTTCAGATATTTTTCTAAAGTTTGCTGGACTGAGGTTAACCCTCCAGTTTCATCTGTTAAAACCGTTAAATTTAAACAGTTACAATAGTGCATGTACATTTCTATTCTCTTGCATTCAACACAAACATCTGTACAAAGCACTTTGATATTTTCATGGCATGTAGTTCTTCTAATACATTTGTAACACAAGCATCTTATATGACATTCAGTTATAATACATTTGTAGCACCAGCATCTTGTATAAATTAGTCTGATATTCACAAATGACATGTAATTAGTTACAAAATTCCAGCTAGCTGTGCTGACACTGCCTCCTTACCTCACAACCATAACCACTGTTCAAACTGTCACTGTATGTACTATTTTCTTTTTTTACTTTTACAATGATCACAAAAATTTGGATTTCATTTAAAACCTTTTTTTAATTTTACAAAAAAGACTGACAGCCATTTTCCTAACAAAACACTCTCACGCTGAAAACAACTTAGCACAAGAAACTATAAACTTGTCTTCCTTAAATTTCACATTTAATGAAAATTCATCTGGCAACCACTTAAACTACAAAAATATGTTGTGATTCATACTCAAAAAGTATGAAGTAAACTATAAACTTGTCTTCCTTAAATTTCACATTTAATGAAAATTCATCTGGCAACCACTTAAACTACAAAAGTATGTTGTGATTCATTCTCAAAAAGTATGAAGTAAAGTAGTAGTTATTGCCTGTGTGAAGGGTGCACAAATGCAAAAGACAAATGTGAAACACATTTGCTAACAGCCTGGGAGACCCCACTGGACACAAGTGTGTCTTTTCAGGTGCAGCCCAGGAGTACTGACTGGTGAAGTCACTAGGCAGAGTCACATAGAAGACAAATGAAGGCTGAAAGAATCAACCAATGTACTACAGCAAACAGCTCAGCCTCATAGCCGGCCTTAGGCATAGACCAACTAGGCATCCACCTAGGGCGCCTTTCTAGCAGGGGCACTTTTACAGTATTTATTTCTTTCTTTCTTTCTTTCTTTATTTATTTATTCATATTTGTAGTAAAGAAATGGTTTCTTTAGAATATGTTGAATGAATACAGGAAAACTATAAGAGTTAGACAAAATGAAAAATGGAAAAAAGTAATCTGGATGGTGTAGTTAGACCAGGGTAGAGGCATCGAATGGTCTGGGATGTGGGGTGCTGTGGAGCCCTTTTGCCTTAGGACACCAGTTAACCAAAGGTTGGCCCTGCTCAGCCTTACTCATCTGCACTAAGTGCTGGACAAATTATTGTAGCTCAAATACAATGCATTTTATACCCATATGCCTGCAAAAACACACTAAAGTAAAAATGTTTTCATAGTTAAAATAAATCATTAAACTCATACACATCATGCTGTCAAGCTTTTTATTCACAGCCAAATAATAAACACACTGTCAACACTCAAACGAACATAGAAACCAAAGATCACAGCCAAAAAGTATGGCTCATATGATAACAGTGCTCATGATTACCAATTTCCTTCCTTTACACCATAACTACTCTGGTTCATAGGTAGCCATTAGGTTTGTAGTCTAGGGGACCTTTGAAGAGCCTATACAACTATCAAATTGCCTCAAATCATTGTCTGGTTAAGTGACTTGCTCAAAGAAAAGGCATAAATTTGAGGCAAAATCAGAGATGTTGTGCAAAACTAGAGACAGATAAGATCAGATTACTCAAAATCAGTTAAACTGTTAACAAAACAATGTGTTTTTCATCAACACATATTCTATGAACCACAGAAGCTATAAAACTCTAATGCCTGACATTGACTGACTGTAATCCTCAGTGATTTACCAAAGGGGAAAAAGTTAATGGAGTCTGAAAGTTGTTGTGGAGAATTACCTCTGTTAATGCTGAATTGCATCCCTGTTAATGCAAAAGACCTAGGACTGCCTCACTCACATTTCCATTAATGCTGTAAAGCAAAAAATAATTGTAACTGGAGTCACACACACACACACACACACACACACACACACACACACACACACACACACACACACACACACACACACACATAGCATTTCTGTTTATGCTGAATTGCATCATGAACAGACTACAGGCCAAGCAGAATTTTTTAGAGCCCAAATTTGGTTTGGCAGCTGGGTAGGAAATCACTTTTTTAAGACCCCCAGCAGGAAATATGGCTACAACTTTATTAAAGAAAATGTGTTGTATGTGTTGTATGGCTGGGCCCCCCAGTCAGCACCAGGCCCTTGGCAGCAGCCTAGGTCACTTTGTGCGAGATCCAGCCCTGACTGAACTGTTGCACCTTAAGTCCCTCAAGTATGAAAACTATTACTTAGGGATCATCATCATTAGCATGCTAAAGCAGTGAACTTTTAAAATCTGTGCCATGTGTCAATTTGCTAAGAAAAAAATGAAAGAGCAAGTAAAAAGATAAAATACAAAAAGTACATATTTATAGGTTCATAGGTAGGGACTAGACTATTGGCCCTTGGGCCTATATAAGCCTAACTAAATGTTACCCTGGCTTTCGCCACCCAAGAAAATTATTTTCCTGTGCCCCTGTCAAGCAGAGCCACAGCAGTGATCCCCAGGTTGAATTTCCTATCTCAAATCCAATCATCAAGATTTTTCTTGAAGAGTGCTAATGAGGAGCTCTGTTTGATACAGATAGATAGTATGTTCCAGAGTATGGGAAGTCTCTGGGACAGGAATCTATCCCTCCAGCATGTTCTGTTTATTGTGGTGACAAGTTTTAAGCCCCTAGAGTGTGTAGCTCAGAGGGATTGGGATTTCTTTAAGTGGAGCATGTACAACAGCTCTGGGTTTGACATAGCTTTGTATGTTAGGCAGAGATCGCCTCTGAGTAGGCGATATGCGACAGAGTAAAGCTGGAGTTTTTTGAGATGGTCTGCGTAGGGCATCTGAATGAGGCCAGTAATCCTCTTTGTGAGGTATTTCTGCGGCCTTTCCAGTTTTTGTAGATGTCTTGTGAGGTACATACCAAAAGGGGTGTTGTACTCTATAATGGGTCTAATGAGTGATGAGTAGAGGGGAACAATGACCTCTTTTTTTCTGGATAAGAAACCTTTTGTGATGAGGTGTGCCACGTAGAAGGATTTCCAGACTACTGTGGTGATGTGATTATCAAAGGAGAGACTACTGTTCATCTGTGTCCCAAGGTCTCTTATCACACTTTCAGTGTTAACTAGACTACCGCCTATGTGGTAGTTCATGGGTACAGAGTTTTTACCCAAAGGGATGACAAGGCACTTTTTGGCATTAAGCTTGAGGCCATGGCTTTGACACCAGGCATCTGTCTCAGTGAGGCCCTTTTGTAGGATGTCCACATCGTTAGGTGTTTTGATTATGGCTCCAAGTTTGCAGTCATCTGCAAACTTTGTTAGCTAAAGACCTTTTGTGTTAGCCTGTACTTCAGAGAAGTAGATACCAAATAGGAGAGGACCTAGGACTGAACTCTGTGGTACTCCACTTGTCACTGATCTGAATTTGGATTTAGAGTCTCCTGCTTTCACAGTGTGGGTTCTGTCAGTGAGCCAGTTGGCAACCCATCTTGTGACATAGGGATTTATACCTAGTTTAGTGAGTTTATCTATAATTCCAGGGTGGGGGATGGTGTTGAAAGCCTTGGCGAGATCTAGATAGGCTGTGTGAACCACCTTACCCTCATCTACGGCTTTGGTGACTGCTTCAAAGAAGTCTATCAGATTTAGGAGACATAATCTGCCTTTTACAAACCTGAACTGGGTAGGGTCCAGAGTTTGGAGATTACCAGTGTCATTGTTTATAAGTTCCATGATGATATGTTCCATAGCCTTGCAGAACAGGCTCATCAGGCTAATGGGGTGGTAGTTCCCGGGGTCCGGGATGGCTCCCCCTTTGTGTAGTGGGATAGCCGTTGCTGTTAAGGCAGTATTCAGAAGTGCAGCTATATGTATTTTGGAAGGGGTACAACTGACAATGCAGAAGTTTCATTGATTAGAGGTGAATGCAATAATATCAGTCATTTAAGCAACCATGACTTATATTGTGGCAGATTAAATTAATTTGCTTATTTGTATTTCCTTTTCCAACATCTGTATGCTTTAGATTTTTTGGCAGGCAACATCAGTTCAGTCATTCACTCACAGTATGCACATTATGATACAATAACACATTTCCCACCTCCCAACAAATAACTGTCTTGTGTTGTCAATCATGGTGCTGCTCTTCTGTTGGCAGTTTTAATCCTGCTAGAGAGATCTTCATGTTATGCTCCTCAATCACATCAGCTTTGCTGATGTATGTTTTGAAACTTGCGTACCACCTAGTTCTGGTGTACAGTCCATTTGAAGGACAATCTCACACTAAAATGTCAGTGTTTTTCTCATCACAAAGAACTTTTCCTTCCCTTTGGCACAGCATCAAGGGTATCACATAAAAAATATCATTCATTTCTTTAAATTGCTGTTTCTGCAGTTTCTCTAAATGATAGTTTGGCTTTTTCAAAAGTATCACATTATAACTTCTGTTTATTTATCACACCTTCTGTAACATCATGTAGGTAAAGAGGGGTAGATATATTTCAGACTTCTACAACCTTAGAGGATTAATGTCGGAAGGAACTAAAAATATATATTTTATCTTCGTGTGTTGTGCAATACCGATCTCTGTGCAGCATGATAAAGAGTTGTTACTAATTTTGATTTTCCTCTAATCCCTAAATGATCTGATGGGGTGGCTATAATGAAATTAGTTTGGTTTGTTTCTAAGCATTCTCCCTTAAATGATGTCTTTTATGCCCTCAGAAGATGATGGCAGAATGCCCTAGCCCCTTAAGCAGGATTTTCTTTCCATTCAGTTAGAATGGCAGTATCTAGAATTAATACCTACTTTTAGAATCCCTGATAATAGTGCCACTAACTATACAAATTGCCTTTCACAGGTTTTTGTTCTCAGCTTTCTTTAACAGACTCTGTAATAAGAACTTCCTTTCGGCTGCAAAACATACTGAAATTAAGTTGCTTTTACAGCCAGCAAAACATAAGTTAGTGCCTCTTGCAGGCAATACTCTCACATTTGCACCATCAGTCAACAAGAATATCATATTTCATTTAATTTCAGTCACAGTTTCTTAATCAGTTACAACAAAAGAGCTGTTTTTCACTTCATAGTAAGCATGCAACACCAGAAACTCAATGGTTTTCTGAACCAGTGGAAGGAAGCTATGGCAGGGTTAGATACACCTTGCATTGTAGTAGATATTTAATGGGTCAAAAACTGTAAAAGAAATAAGTAATATTATGTGAGAGACAAGGTGACAAATATCACAAGGTTTAATGCAGATATAACCTGGTGTGCGCTGAGGAAAATAACAGTAATAAAATGGCTTAAAAGGTGAGAAAAAGTCATGGGTCCAGATTCAATAAACTCCACACAGGTTCCATGCATAAGCAAAGTTTCATGGCTGGCCTCAGTGTTACTGGCCTCAAAACCTGTATACTGAATAAGGATCATTACATACAACCTTTAAGTGCCAGTAATGTGGTCAAACAGTTCTGAAGGGTATGAAGTACAGAATAGAAATGTATCTCATTATATATTGACTGCAATCTTCAGGAATTTCACTATAAACCATATATGCTACAAGGACCAGGCCAAAATATGATGCAAATATCTGGACATTCTACAAAACTGTAAACAGTCTGCCTTTTGTGTTTTAATTTATTTTTGTTTTCTTTTTTTTTTCTTGCTACTGTTTACGCGATGCACCACTTGACATAAACATGTTTAGCTGTGCTCACCTGGTTTGCACAAAGTGCAGTAGCACACAAACTGGAGGAATGGACTACAAAGGCTGTAGACAAGACCCACACAGCCACACATGCGAAATGCATCTCATTATATATTGACTGCAATCTTCAGGAATTTCACTATAAACCATATATGCTACAAGAACCAGGTCAAAATATGATGCAAATATCTGGACATTCTACAAAACTGTGGACAGTCTGCCTTTTGTGTTTTAATTTATTTTTGTTTTCTTTTTTTTTTCTTGCTACTGTTTACGCGATGCTCCACTTGACATAAACATGTTTAGCTGTGCTCACCTGGTTTGCACAAAGTGCAGTAGCACACAAACTGGAGGAATGGACCACAAAGGCTGTAGACAAGACCCACACAGCCACACATATGAACCGGATGAATTCAATTAATAATATTGTGCGGCACGCAAACATGGTAAGTGGTGTTAACAGTGAGAACCTTACAATAACTACTAAGATAGCAGATATCATCTCACTAATCCCATGGCAGCAGGTATTAAGTGGAGTGCAGATGGCCCAGGGTTCTAGTACAGCATCTGCAAATTTTGTTTTATTCTGTTGAGATTGCAGATTATAGCAATTAAATGCAACATACTCAACTGTTTTCTCAACCTTCTTGTGGCAATAGTTGTAAGGGCAGGAGAACCATAGACATGGTCCTTTTGATTAGCACAATTACACAAGTGCCTGTATAGCAAATAATCTTGAAATTGCAGTGTTTGCCACTGTTGCGCATCGCTTAACATCGCACAAACACCATGCCCAGCAATGCTCACCCTTGCCTACCATGTTTGAGCTATGGTAAGCAATGCACAACATTTTCAAATGTTGCAAAACCAAAATGTGCACTCTCAGTAAGCATGAGATGTGCAATAGGTAGGAAACAGTAGCATATAAAATGCAATTGTGAGGACATGCTCATTAGACATTGAGCTTGAACTATAGTTGGCATATCTGGAGTTGCTGCAGAGGGTGCAACATTTAGGTGTCCAGGAGTCCAAGATTTTTGTTGGATTCCTAGTTAAAGAGCATGAGCCCAGGTTGCTGCAGCAGGACTATTTAGGCTCAGAATATAAATCTGAAACCTGGAATAGTGTTGCCAGGGCCTTAACCAGTGCAACAGGTATCCCATGCACAGGTGAGCAATGCAGACATAATTTTGATGGCCTCCGGAGGAGGAAGCAGGATACCCTTGAACTTTGGATCAGGGAATGTCAGGCAGGGGAAACCCCACAAATGTGTAGGTATTAATTTCAGTGAGTAATTAAAGGAGTTAAAAGCTGAATATAGTCAAGACTGGTATTCATAATATTTATTTATTTATTTATTTACATTTGTTAACTGGGTAGTGTCCGACTGGGTTGAAAAAGAAAACGTTTTCAACAGAGACCCGGGGAGAAAAGCTCCACAACAAAAAAAATATTAGGGTACAAGCAATAAACTTAGTTTAAGTAGTACATTGCTAACAATATGTAAATGAGCTTAACAAAAATATTATAGCAACATATAACAACAGAAATACAATATAAACATGCATGTTTCAGGCATACAGGAATAATTTTTTTTTACAATATATATGCGGTACATAAGTCATGTAGCTTTACAAGGTGAGTCACTTCTGAAAGACCAAAACTGGTCATGTAGTTTTACAAGGTAGGTCATCTGAAGGAACAAAGATTAATAAAGAAAAGACAACTAGTGGGATAGCCCCATGTGGGATGAGCACTATTTGGGCTATCATGTGTGAGATTAGTGGGAAAAAATAGGAAGAATATTAGCTGGGAGCAATACAGGGGTATAGCCAATTATCATTTAAATAGTCTTTCAGGATAGTTTTAAATGTGAGCAGGTTGGGTTTTTTAGTTATCTGTTGATGAAGGGTGTTCCAATCTTTGGCTATTTTATGGGAGTAGAGGGAGTCTCCATGATAGTTGTGAGACTGGGTTACTTTTAGCTTTAGTTTGTTGGATGACGTGAGGAGTCTACAGTTTGTGTTTGGCTGGACTAGGTTTGATAGGGCTGGGCAGTCAGTAGGGTTGAATATGATTTTATGGGCAAGTAAAAGTTGTTTTAGTAATAATAGGTTGGGAAGTTCTAGCCGGTTGAGCTGTCAGAGAGCAGTGCAGTGGTGTGTTCTGTGGGGTTGGTTGATGACAAACTTTGCTATTCTGTTATAGCAGAAGTCTAGTTTATTTAGGTCAGTTTTTGATAAGTTAGTAAAGACCTCAGAGCAGTAGAGGAGGGTGGATAGCAAGTGGGATCTTGCAGTGGCCAGTCTAGCTTGTTATCTAAGGTAAGGTTTAACCCTGTATAGAGCACCTAGTTTAGAGTGGATTTGTTTTTGATGGTCACATAGATGATAATAGTTTTCTGTTCTGTTTTTTCCACAGCTGCTGAAGAGAGATACTTGAATGTTCGGCCCCATGCTGCGCAACTAGTAAGGATGTGAACACTGTACCCATGAACTACTACATAGGCGGTAGTCTACTAAACACCAAAAGTGTGATAAGAGACCTTGGGACACAGATGGATAGTAGTCTTTCCTTTGATAATCACATTGCCACAATAGTCAGGAAATCCTTCTAAGTGGCACACCTCATCACAAAGGGGTTCTCCTCCAGAAAAGAGAGGTCATCATTCCTCTCCACTCATCACTTATTAGACCCATCATTGACATGTACCTCGCAAGACATCTGCAACAGCTGGAAAGACCACAGAAATACCTCACTAAGAGGATTACTGGCCTCAAACAGATGCCATACACTGGCCATCTCAAAAAACTCCAGTGCTACTCCATCGCATATCGCCTGCTCCAAGGTGACATCTGCCTAATGTACAAAGCCATGTCTAACCCAGAACAGATGGACATGCTACACTTAAAGAAATCCCAATTTCTCTGAGCCATGTGCTCCAGGGAATTAAACCTTGTCACCACAATAAACAGACCATGCTGGAGGGATAGATTCCTGTCCCAGAGACTTCCCCTGCTCTGGAATAGGCTGCCCATTCATGTCAAGCAAAGCTCCTCATTAGTCCTCTTTAAGAGAAATCTTGACAATTGGATGGGTAATAGAAAGTTCTCCCTGGGAATCACTGCTGTGGCTCTGCTCGACAGGGGCACAAAAAAATAATTTTCTTGGGTGGCGAAAGCAAAGGAACTCATTTGGCTAGGCTTGTATAGGCCCTAGGGCCGATAGCCTAGTACTTACCTGTGAACCTATGAACCTATGTGGTATGTCTGCATCAGAAAAGTACTGTCTAAACAGTATTTTAATAATAATAATAATTTGTATAGTAATTTTGTAGCATTAAACATTAAGGACCACTTAGCTGGTATTTAATAGAGTTGTATCAAACTGAGCAGGCATATCCCAATTGTAAAATAAACTATGCATGCCTCAGTCTGTAGCACAAAGCAATGATGCCATATTCTCAAATAACAGTGAACATGTAATTCTAAATTGTAAAATGAAAGTATGCATGCAGTAGTTAGGACAAAAGAACAGTACAGTATTTTAGTGTAGTGTAGTCATTGTTTGTGGGTTCAAAAACCACACTTCCCAAATATACAATAACTGTTAGCTTTTCATCATTAATGGAATGTAACTTCATACCTCTATACCAGTGGTACAAATGAGCTTCTGTAAACTGTAATCAGTATAATTGGAACACGCATATGAGCAATATATGCACACAACAAGGATTGGTGGCTACAATCTGTACTATAGTGTGCCTCTGTTATAAACCGGGTAGTCTTAAAAACAAGGAAGAAACTTGTTAGGAGTATGTAGTGTTAAAAAAGGTAACAGAATACAGTAAAATAATTGTATCAGTGCTTTGTATGTCACATATGAAGTTTGTAATATACTTCCTTTTTTCTCTCACCCTAACCCTTTTCTCTCTTTTTTGTGTTCATTATTTCCTGTGTGTGTGTGTGTTTGTGTGTGTGTGTGTGTGTGTGTGTGTGTGTGTGTGTGTGTGTGTGTGTGTGTGTGTGTGTGTGTGTGTTTATTTTTTTATTTTTTGTTTTCCCCACAGCACAGGGGGTAGGACTGTCATACAGGATCCATGTGTCCCTACTTCACCACCTACAGCACTGCTACCAACATGTCTGGTGTACTACCTGGTAGCACCTCCACTACTGCCCCTGAGGTAGTTCTTCCCAGCAGGAAAGGCCCATGGCTACCTAAGGAAGCAGTGGCAGAGAGGGTAACTTTGTCACCCATGACAAACTGTCAGGGATTTTGCATAGGCTTGTGTGCCACACTGTTAGCATAAACCTAGGCCAGAGGGAGCGCCTACTTTCCATCTTCATGCAGAGCATCCATAGGAGGTGCAGACATCGGCACTGCAGCCAGCGGCATAGTGAGGTGACACTGATGACAGTCCACTGGGTGAGGACTAGATTCTCACTGTCAACCACCTTGATGAGCATGACACAGAGATTTCCCACTCTCTCCCCATCCATGGTGTTCACTCACCTCATGTGTCCTTCACAGTCCCTGTCTCTTGTCTTGTTTGTCTTGTCTATCTGGAATTACTTCCTCACCTGTCCAACTTACCTCACCCAGACATTCCTACAACCCTTCCCCAACATTCCTCTCTCTCTCTCTCAACAAAAGAAATGGACACATGTCCCACAAAAAAGCATCCCATACATAGCTCTCCATTTTGCACACGTGTCTTCATGACACATATGATTCTTTCCAATTCTCTATACAACAGATTGTGTTGTGTTTACCCCTCTCTCTGCAGGTGACAAACCCAAATTCAGCTAAATGTGTATGCTTTATTCTGGAAGAAATTGATATCTGTGGTTCTTTCCTACATCCTACCCGCACATTCCTGTCTTGTTTTCACTTTATCCATTCCCCTACTTGCTCCCCATTTCACCACTTTCCTGTTTTCTCCATTTCTTTTCCTTAAAGAATTATTGCACAATGGTACAATGTGTCCACTATTGTGAAACAACAGTAAAAGGCAGCAATATAAGCAGATATATTTGAAGTATCATAGATGCTTGTAAAATTATAACTTTCACCCATATTCAAACCCAGTACAATCTGCCTCTAACAACAATGCATTAACACCTGCTGCCATAGAGTCAATTATCTAGCAGATGTATTTAATACAATCAATAGTAAATGCCATAATTCAGGAAGGATTTCCCTTTGTACATCCCTGTGCTTGCTCTCCATATCACTAATCTTGCATTTTCTTCATTAAATTTCTCTGAAGCAGCACTGTGTGATCCCTGTAATGTTTTATAAAGCATTATTGCGTAATACTCATTTAGTCTTGTACAACAGTAATGCATGATGTTATGTGATGCTGCTCATTGCACAGCATCGGTGAGCAATGCTACAACCAAAATACTTTAAGGTATTACCTATAGCTAAATTATTTGCCCCAAAAAGGAACTTATCACTGCATTAAGTGCAATAATTCCTGCAGCCAGAGATTCAGTTAACTAGCAGGTGTATAAAATAGCAGTTAAGTCTACCATTTGCTATACAGTCTCTAAAATACACCTGCTAATCAACTGAGTCTGTAGCACCACCTGTTAATGCAGTGACACATTTATTTGTTGTTCAAATGGTACTTGGTTCAAATACAGGTGTATGTTAACAGTGTCAAATAATTTTATGTGTAAATCCAATTTCTGCAGTGTGATAGTTGGTATGGAGTGTCTAAAATATGGGTAGATGGTACTGGTATCCAGTCCAGCTATATAATACTAAAAACTGGTTTTGCTGGAGCCACATGTTAGTGCAAGATGCACACCATTGTGCAATAATTCTTTAAAGAAAAAAATGGGGAAGACAGGAAAGTGGCGAAATGGGAAGCAAGCAAGGAAATGGACAAAGCAAATGTAAGTCAGGAATATGCATGAAGGATGTAGGAAAGAGGCATAGCTATCCATTTCTTCTAGAATAAAACATGAACATATATGCACAAATTTTGCTGAATTTGGACTGTCACCTCCAGAGAGAGAGAGGTGACCACAACACAATCTGTTTTATAGAAAATTGGATAGAATCATGTATGTCATGAAGACATGTGCAAAATGAAAAGCTATGTATGGGACAATTTTGTTGTTGTTGTTTTGTAGGGAAGGTGCCCATTTTCTTTGAGAGAGAGGAATGTTGGGGAAGGGCTATAGGAATGTCTGGGTGAGGTAAGTTGGTTAGGTGAGGAAGCAATTGCAGTCAGGCAAGACAAACAAGACAAGAGACAGAGATGGCAAAGGGCACATGAGTTGGGTGAACACCATGGTTGGGGTGAGGGTGGGGACAACATGAACCCATGGATATCAAGTTGGATGACGGTGAGAATAGAGTCCTCACCCAGTAGACTGTCATCACTGTCACATGACTGCACCTATGGCTGCAGTATCTGATATCTACATCTCCTTGTGTTATTTAATACAACGATGAAGAGCAGTGTCTCTAGCCAGCATAGGCATGCACCAACAGTGTTGTGTACAAATCTACACACCATACCCAGCCATTCTTTTCAGTTGATGAAATTACTCCCTCTGCCACTGCTCCTGGAAGGGACCACAGGCCTATCCTCAAGGGCAGAAGTACCTGAGGGGCCAGGTAGTACAGGAGCAGCACACAGGGAGCTACCAGGTTGCAGCTCAGATGTGCTGGGCCTTGGTGCCATAGCCAGTGGTGGCAGGTGGATCCCATGGGCCAGGCCTACCCCCTGAGCTGTGGGGGAAAGAAAAAATACAAAAAAATAAATAAAAGTGAAAATAAGGGTTGCGGTAAGAGATTGAAAATGTTGTCTTATTTGCTTGTTTAGGCTGAAGATGGTGGTATTCCAGTTCTGGGGTCTCACTTTTATATTTGTAGACAGCAGCTTCTTTTGTTTACTGTATAACCTAGTAATGACAGTCATGTGTCTATCCAGGACAAGATAACAGTGCCCCACAAGCTGGTGTAAAAGGCTTACTGTATAGACTAGCAACAGCACACACACACACATACACACACACACACACACACACACACACACACACACACACACACACACACACTCACATCAACCCCCAACCCCATTTGACTGCAGTGAGAATAAAACACCTACCTATCTAAGTATACACACAGTACAGAACACAGTATTTAATGCAAGCACCATGGCTCAAGTCCGACTTGGAGTGTGTTAGACAACACTTTATAGATGATGACATCAGCCATGTTTGTTGAGGACAAGATAACAATTTCCCACAGGCTGCTGTAAAAGGCTTACTGTAAAGTCCGGCAGCAGCTGACACAAACAAACACCAAACAACCACCCATTTGACTGCAGTGAGAATAAAACACCTACCTATTGAAGTACACAGACTACAGAACACAGTGCTTAATGCACTTGCCACAGCACAAATCTGATTTTGTTAGGACTGCAGGTGAACTTATAGTAGATGACGTGGTCAGCTATGTGGGAGATAAGAGGTTGGGAGGCCTGCATGAAATGGATGTGTAGGCTTGTGCAAGTCTTGTGCAAGTCTCAAAAACCTGGCAAGCTATGCCATTGAAAAAGTAACTGTGGGATACACACTCCTGCTCTTCTGTGTAGATGCACACACTCACACACACACACACACACACACACACACACACACACACACACACACACACACACACTTGACTGCAGTGAGAATAGAACCCCTACCTAAGGACAGAGACAACAGAACACGGTACTTAATGCATGCACCAAAGCACAAGTCTGATTTTGTCAGGACTGCAGTTGAACCTATAGTAGATGACATCAGCAGGCCATGTGGGAGTCGAGAGGTTGGAAGACCTGCATGAAATGGATGTGTAGGCTTGTGCAAGTCTCAAAAAACTGGTAAGCCATGCCATTGGAGAAGTAACTGTGGGATGCACACTTCTGCTCTTCTGTGCAGATGCTCTTCTGTGCAGTGAGAATAGAACCCCTAACTAAGTATACAAACTACAGAACACAGTACTTAACACACGCATCATGGTACAAGTCTGTTTTTGTTAGGACTGTAGGTGAACTTATAGTAGATGACATTGACAGGCCATGTGGGAGACAAGAGGTTGGGAGGCTTTCATAGGTACAGTGCTTTATAGTGTCAGTAGTGTTATGTGAGGCTAGCAGCCTAATAGCAGTAGGCTGTTTGGAAGTCTAGCTGTGTAACAACACAAATACCCTTATTGGGCATACTTGGCTGTTTGACTTTTGCAGAGCAAGACTATGAGCACCACCAAGTGGCCCTGTCCATGAGTGAGCACACAACATTATATATAACACTTTGTATTGTGGTTGATATATGTGTGGAAAAAATAATAAGACCCCAGGGTTGTAGTGCAAGTTTGGGGTGGATTGGGGGGAACAAATGGATGTATTGGAAATATATGACACATACTTATATTGTGCCCTTAATTTGCAATGTTTCCACATGTAGTTTTATGTCATACAAAGGAACTGGACAATAACACCCATAATAAAATGTATTTTTCAGCTTTTCCCGGTTAGGGGTCGCCACAGTGGAACTCCGGTCCGCTAATGATTGGCAGTAGATTTTTACTACCGAGTTGCCAGCTCTGACGCACAACCTTCAATGAAGGTACGCCCATTCACACGTCTCCACACAGAAGATGCTTTAGCTGAGAATCGAACAGGACAACGTCTTACTGTGAGGCAACAACGCTACCGCAGCACCACCACCGCAGTGTTACCCATAATAAAATATTATAAATAACAATTCCACAGTGCAACGAACATTGAATTTGCATGATGGTTAACAAAGTGTACATGCATGTGAGATAGGCCTGTATGCATGCAGGGAAGCAGTGCACAAACACGAGTCACAGTGTTAATGTTTGCTACAATGCACTGGTCCTAACTGTACTCCAGGCTGTCTTTTTGTGATAGCTAAGAGCATTAATTGAATGTATCCCTTTTCTAGTTTTGGGTGTCTGATTTCTAGGCAATCTGTTTTTTCCCCTGTTTCCACAATGTTGCACATCACGCAAACAAGATAAGCTTAAGCAAACCATTTTTCAGGATTCCGTGAATCATGCAAAAGTGGAATTAAAAGAAGACAAAGAGGAAAAGATACTAAAATTAAAGAACACATATGCAAAATCTGTAAAAGCACAGTAAAAATAATAGTACACATCACAAATTTCTACATATGTCAGGATTTGAACCTTCACACCAATACAGCTTCAGAAAATGGGAGGGATGTTTTAGCCTTCTTTGCCATACAAACAGCTTTGCATCAATTAAATGAAGTAATTCTTCATACAACCTACTGCATCAGAATGTACACCGTTATCAAACCATCAGCTGTGATTTGTACATTTAATTCTCTTTACTATATTTAGACATAGAGCAGTTATTGATCGCACAACGTGTCATAATTATGCTTGCAAATATACAGCTCTCTGTTACCTTTCTGTGTTTCTTGATCATTTGTCAGTTATCTAACACATGCAATGTGTACGCCAGTCTATATCATAGGCCTTAGCATGTAAGAGGATATTAACTAGGAATAATATGATATGCAGTCCAGGATGGATGGCACAAAAATGCATACACTATTCTTTTGGGGGTAGCATAACTGAATTACTGTTATGGCAGGAACTAGGGTACACTCCTCTTTTGGGGAGGGGACAAAGCTCAGTTACTGTTATGACACAAACAAGTCTGAAGTCTGAAATTACAATGTGTATCATCATGTTCTAATTTCTGTCTTTAATGATTTACCAGTACAAAGGTATGGTATAAAACTGAAGCCATGCAGGGAGCATCAAAATTCTGCAGAGGTATGACTGTGTGAATCCTTCATGCCTGAGACCTACTAATTACTAATGGACAAACATAATAATGTCTGGTGTCACATGTTAAGGTACTTTCTGTAAAATCCACCACTCTTTACTTGCTTACTGTACCAAGTTAGGAAATACAAGGATATGCCGTAATATTCTTAAAGAATACACTCTAGGTTCAGGACTTACCTTGCAAATGCAGCAGTTAACACACCTTTAGTTCAGGGCTGACTCTGTCTGATGCAAGCAATATGCAGCCACTACATGGGGAGATAAAGGTTGTGTGAGTTGCCTGGCATCAATTTTACTATAGATATGTGAGTAGGAGAAAGTATTAGGTCCTTAGGTGGTCAGAGGATGTGCTATGTGTTGTCTCTTAGCCAAAGCAAAGGCATACTGAGCATGCCTAAGTCTGCCTACAGGAATAGCAGCTGGGGGTCCCTTCTCTGAGTACTCCTCTGACTGTGGCTGTGGTGACCTATGCATTGGTTGGGGGATGTGTGTCCCTTCCTTTGCTGATCCTGCTGCAGCTGTTTACGCAGAAGCAGACTGTGGAGCATAGCACATACTGTCAATATTTGTGTACATGTGCGTGGATAATACTGCAGTGCTCCACCTGATATATCTGGGCACTGGAACCGTAACTTCAGAAGGTCAAACACATGCTTTATGATGTTTCTAGTTTAAGCGTGGTGTTCTTCCATGGGTGTGAGTGCACTTCTGATGGGTGTCATCAGCCAAGGTTCCAGGGCATAGTCAGCAAGCACCAGTAAATGGCCCTGTGGGATGTCTCCCCTAGCAAACATCTGGTACAAGAAACACACAGACTCTGCCAGTACCAATAAAGGCTGTCCCTCTTTGAAACTCTTTCATACAGTGTTTGCTGTGAAACATCTGGTATAGCTGTGATGCATGCCAGATATGGGAATCATGACAACTGCCAGGGTTGCCAGCACACACATTCAAGATAATTCCCTGGGCATTACACATGACTTGGCAGTTCATGGAGTGGTATCCCTTGTGGTTGTATCCTGCTCAACAGGTGGTACCTTAATGTGTACATGAGTGCAATCTATGGCACCCAGTACTTCTGGGTAATGCACTACACTGTAAAACAGTTCCATATTGTTGTCCCTCTCTTCAGAGGTATAGGGTAAAATATGTGCTCACTGGCAGGTATAAGCATAGTATCCAGAAATTGGTGGAGGATCCTGGAGGCTGATGCCTGTGGCACACCCATCATGTCCCCAGCTGGTCTTTGAAAGGTACCAGTAGCTAATATTCTAAAGGCTACACATACTTTAGTTTCTACTGAGATGGGTTCCCCCTCAGTTGGTTCTGGCACTGAGCTGAGGGTGGCAGAGCTCACAGAGTTCTTGCACTCTACAATCTCTAGCTCTTGTAGCACTTGGAAAGTTACCATGGACCTAAACATTCTTCTCTTTCTTGGCCTAGACCTATTGTCAGCAGCACCAGCAACATTAGCTTCAGCCTTTAGCACATGCAGATGTAGAATAACTGCAGCAGCCCCTAGCATTGTGTCAGATAGTTTCCTTGTCTCTACTCCAATGGTATTGAAGGATAAAGGAATAACCAGGATGGAAGTTACATGGATACTTTATAAATTGTTGAATAGCTTCACCATGTTTGATTGGTTAACAGCAATTCACCTGCTTATGCTATAACAAGCATCTATTAAACACACCTGTTGCTTGGCCATTAGTGTGCTATGCATAGCTCTGTGCATCTCAGTGCACCTCTGCGCACCTTCACATAAATAAGATAAGCATAGGCAAAACTGATATTTCTTCCATTCTCAATAAAAAAAGTGAAGGAAATGTTGCACACCCTGTAGTTGAACCGAGGACCATCTATATTGCAGCCTTAATGTGCTGCCACAGGAAGAGTTACATAACAACAGGCACTCAGGCAGAAATCTGCCATTCATTGCACTGTTTGTCATGGTTGCACTAAACACCATATCACGCAAACAATGGAAAAGCAAAAAAAAAAAAAAAAAAAAGGTAAAGCAGACAACCAGACAGAGACCACACATTTTAAAAAACAAATAATGAGGATAACACAGAACTTGGAATTCTGAACTGATTACATGCACTTTCACCCTTCACAGCCCTACATGTTCACCTCTGCAAGTGTAACCTAACACACCCCCTGATGTCAGCATTCACTGTTGCCATGCATTCAACACAAACACTGTGGAAGTGCCTACATGAAGTGAACATCCCTATAAAGTTACTCTTTTTTGAGATTCAACAATTCTAATGAGTTTTGACCTCATTTACATCTTCACAGTGCTGACAGCCCGGAATCGACATGGTTAGTAACGGTGTAGGGAAGGAAACTGCAAGGGAGCCCAATGTTGTAACACAGGAATACTGTCATCCAACACTTACATCCTGCATATGTTTACATTACAGTATAATACTGTTTCATGAAGGTTTACACACTTTAGCAGTCTGCATTACTTACAAGTATATTCTTCATTTGGGGGTGGGAGAGTGAAGCTGCATTTATGTCACGGTATTTAAAAAGAAATTATTATGATTGCTACACTGATTTTCTAGCATCCACCCTGTATAATTAGGTCAGAATATGTGTGGTGTTACATGTTAAGTACAGTTCTGCACAAATGTAAGAGCTTTTACTCGGTCTTACTTCTGTGTAGACTCCTTTACGTGGCTGTATTCGGAAAGTTTTGAAATACACAGCCATCACAAACATGGCATCTACATGGTTGCTTTAGAGGTTGTTGAATCACTCCAACATGTTGATTTGCTTCATTAGCATAAAATTCAGCTACTTATGCTGCAATTTGCATGCCATGTAAGTTTCTCTATTTGTGTGTGAGTGCGAGCTGCTGCATGCTGCTACGCAGAGTTTACTGAACCTAAACCTTTTTGCAGCCGTGGTCAAAATTATCATATAAGCTTTATTGAATCCCCAGATGTTTTGAGTATATGTGACAGTGTCTGAGTTATTATGTAGAGAGACAAATTACATTCTGAGATGAGGAAGGAGTATGCAATACTAGTGCTAGGGTAGGGCAAAGAGGTTTGTAAACTTCTAGAGGGCACAACAGGCATTGCAGAAGTGCTGTTTATCAGAAATGAGTGCAATAATATCAGTCATTTAAGCAAATGCAACTGATACTCTGGCAGATTAAATTAATGTGCTTATTTTTAGCTGCTTTTAGTGTATATTATTAACTAGCAAAGAGATATTCTGCACTCTTACAACTGTGTGCAGGAGTTTATTTATATGTTCTTAACTTTGGAAGGCTGGGGAAACAATCCAATCAACCTAGCTACTACTCCAAAACTAGTAAAAAGGGCCTAGGGCATGTTGGATTTTGCAGACTGTTCAGTGCTGCATATACTTTAGTTATGGGGACATTTTTGGACTATCCTATTTTAATAATAAAGGTGCTGTAAAAGTGGGACTGTGCTGCCATTGCACTCACTTGCTCTCTTATGAGTTGCATCTCACTCCTAATGTGAGCCCATGGACTTCCACCACTTTCATGAAATTTTCAAGGCATGGAGGGAACAGAAGTAGATTGCCCAAGTCTCTTCCATATCATCCATACCTATAAAGAGTTTTGAGTCCTCAATACATCTAAAGCATGTCTTTAGAGTATGGAAGGAAACCAGATTCTCCCTAAAAACACAACTTAAAAACAGGGAGGACATCCGAGAACCAAACCAAAGAACCTCTTGCTGTGAGGTGGCACAGGAACATCTTAAAGGCCATGACTTTATTATTTACTATTCTCTTCTACAAAAAGCATTCACCATCTTCATATTTTATTGACCAATTGCAGAGATGTTTCTTCCCACATTTCTTTAGCTGAGTGTTTCACATCCTGCTTTACTCCAATTCCCAAGTATTTCAGCTTATCATGCCCTCCAAAAGTATGGATATGCCTCCACCAGTTCAAATGAAGGAGCATACTCTGTTGCTATTACTTTAGTTTAACTTTTGTTTATCTTATAGCCTGTTATACTTCCAGTTCCTTGAGCATGCACTTGAAGTCTTTTTCTGGATTTGTTATAGAGTGTTATATCATATGCAGATAATGTAAGCTTTTCATGCATACTCCCTCAACTGCAACCTCTTATTTCTATCTTATTTTCTGAGACAAAGATTCCAGATATAGAGCACAAGATACAGGAGTGGGGATAGAGGACATCAATGTCTTGTTTCCACAGTAAGTTCTATCTCCCAGATAATTCTGATTGCATTTTATGACTATCTTTGAATTTTTACATACCAGAAATATTGTTTCTATCCATCCTACAGAGAACCAAAATTTTTGAAGAGTATCTCTCAGAAAACATTACTCACCCTATTGAATGCCTTTTCTGTTTCTAAACTGATTAACTGATTAGTACCATTTTGTTGTTAACCCTTGCCTCCTGTTGTATTAGCAACATCATATACATATATATATATATATATATATATATATATATATATATATATATATATATATATAGGTTTACTATTAAAATTTCGGGATTGAGATGTCCGCAGGTGGAAAATTTGAAACACAGATGTTCGAATTTTCACCTGGCTGAACATCTCAATGTCTGAAAGTTTATATTAGTGAATGCACTGTGCATTCGCTAATATAAAGTCGAAGAACTGTAGAGCGATTGCAGTAATGTGCAGTTTGGGAAATTCATCCCTTTCCTCACTGTAGCGCAATCTCGGAGTTGGAATATATAGTCAGCAGGGGGTGTGGAAGGCTCAGCAAAACCGTGATGTTAGGTACAGGAATTTACTTTATGTTAACTCCTATACAGACATCACGTGATGTTTTCAAAAACAATGTTGAATCTGCTTAATTCAATCAGCAGATTCGACATTGTAACTTGTTCTATTCGATAAGTCTGTCGAAAACTATTTTGACGTTTGACATATTGATAGTAAACTATATATATATATATATATATATATATATATATATATATTGTCAAAAGTTTGCCTTCCTTTTGTAAAGACATACTGGTCTTCTCTTATAATGCCTACCAATACCCAAGCCATGCTCTTTGTCAAAACAGACATAAATATCTTACACTCATGATTTAAAATAGAAATGGGTAAATATGAACCAGAGTCTGTTGAGTCTTTGACTTTTTTGGTATTACCGCCACTACTGTCTCAATACATGAAATGAGTCTTTTTTTCAACTCTAAGGACACCATTCAATAATTTTCTTAATATCCTCAAAACTTGTTTCTTTATTGTTTTTCAAATCCCTATGGGAATCCAATCAGTACTCAATGCTTTTCCTATTTTCCAAGTTTTCATTGTCTCCCCCCCCATATTTCCTCCTCTGTTATATCAGACTTCAAGGCCTTCCAAAGTTCTCCTATTTCTGGTAAATTTAACTTTATTAAATATCTTCCTCACACTTCTGCTTTTCTCTCACCCTCCTTATCCTGTCTGTATGGGCTGATCTGAATCTCTAGAGGACTCATATTAAATCCATGCTGGTTCATTGAGGCTATCATTTCTGTTCTGCCCAGGGATGTTTGATGTGCAGGCTGAAGGAACAACTGGTGGGTGACACGGGCTTGAACCAACATCAGTGGAGGCTCTGTATGTGCTCTCAGAGAGAGGCAATCATCCTTCCATAGTTCTAAATGTACCTCTCAAATATGCTGACATCAGAAAACCCTGATCTGGCTCCATGTCCATCCCCAGCAAAGTAGATGTAAGCATCATTGAGGAGGGTAGCCCTGACACCAACAATCCAGAAGGCTTTCAGATGGACACTGGGGAAGACATGTCAAAGACTGAGGACTCCAGTGTTGAGAACAATAACAAACAAGTTGATGACAATGGCTATATGTCATGCAGTCAGCTCTGAGATTCTGTCAGTGCAGAAGGTCTCACTGTTGCGTGAAGCACATGTAAAAGTGCTGGTGCCAAGGAATAGGTACCAGTCAGTATTGAATGTATAGGCTCTGAATGATGCTCCTGCCTCTAAACCAGAGGTGTCACAACAAGGCCAAGGATGGAGCAGTTAATGGTGACTGTGGGCCAAACTTATCTACCCTAGAAACTGAAGGGCATGGGTTGACATCCATTTCAATCTGTGACTTCAGAAAAGCCTTATTCATTCAGTCCTAAATGACCAGTGTTTTACTCCTAAAGGACCTGGCAGACTGAAGGGAGGAAGCTAATGGAGGATGTGATGTTACAAATTGGGACAACTCCCTTATAAATGAGTGTCCACTTAAGCATTTTCTTGGGGACCTGTCTGAGATTACAATGGTCTACGAAGTGCTCTTAACTAAAAGTGAAGTATCCCACTTTGCAATCAGTGCCAAGAAAAAAGTGCTGGCTTCAGCCTTGGGACATTTGGAGCATAAGGCAAGCCTGCATCTTCTAATTTCCTTTTCCTAGCCTCTTTCCCTCTCTCTTTTTCATTCTCCTGTCCTTTACACTTGTCTAACTTTTCTGAAGATGGAGCTTGTGGGTCAGCATTTATGAGACCCTTAAGGATCCATTTATTCCCTCTGTCTATTAAGGATCAAAACTCAAAGGCCTTACATATGGTACAATGCACTGTAAGGTGATCCATCCCCAGATACACCACGTAGATTATGGATGTCTTGGGTAGGATCTTGAAGCCACACTAGCCACTTTTTCTGAAGCTCTTGGGAATGGTTAATTAAAGATAAAGGACAACAACAATAATAATAACTACAGCAGAAACACTATAACAACTATTGTAACAATAACAACAGGAATACAGCTGCAAAGTACCAGAAAAATCAGTGAAAGGATGAAAAATGTAAGATAAGGCAATTTGGAAATTTTGTTAGAACAGATGTTTAACTGTAGAGGTAAAAAGTATCCTTACAGAAAAATGAAAAGGAAAAGTCAGGCCTCCCATCTTGCTCTGCAAAGGAGCTGAGGAAAAAGCTATATAAACATTATACATTTTTGTACAACAAATAACTAAGGAATTTGTAAAAGACAAGGAGGATGAAGGGTCTAATAATGAGTAGAATAATTAAATACAGGAGTGTTTATCCATGAGGCAGCTGTCTGATTACTAATGGCAGCAAATGAGATCTGAGGACAGTCAGAGCCCTTTGAAATCATATGAGATTTTTCTAAGGAGCTCAAGCTAAGGAGCACTAGCAGATGATCAGATCAGATCTGACAAATAGATCATATTCCTGCAGTCAGATTGGATGAATTGGATGAAATAGAATCATGTGTTAATTTTCTCTTTGTGCACTACAAATATATAGCAAAGGTCAAGGCATAGGTGTGAATAACAAACAATTAACAGTTTGTTCCAGGTAGCAAAATAACTGGGGTATACACATGATTATACTTAATCAGCAATGAGGATATAAAAGGGAACTTCTTTATCTGACAAATGTAATGCATTGCTGTTATATTGTTTGTGATACCCAGTAGGGCATGTGGGATTAGGGATAGCTTGAAACTGTTAATGTTAGGTGTGAAGCCCGCACCTCTGATGTTGATCCTTCTGTGATGGCAACTATAGACTTTGCATTTTTCAAATCTATGAAATAAGTTCCAAGATATAATAACTAATTGCACCAGACCATTGAAATGGAATTGTGTAGAATTTTACAACCTTGTTTGTTGACATTATCTTCTTCACTCGTGTTTCAGCAATAATTTGCACCCACTGACGTGTATTTGCTGTACAGTGGGTGGGGGGGTGGCACAGTGGTGCAGTGGATAGTGTTGTCACCTCATAGCAAGAGGTTTCCCAGTTCAATTCTCGGCTATGTTGCCTTTTGTGTGAAGTTGCTTGTCCTCCATGTGTTCACATGGGTTTTCTCCAGGTGCTCCAGTTTCCACCCAAATTACAAAGACATGCAATAGGTGGATTGGACACTTTAAATTGGCCATAGGTATGACAGTGCATGCAAGTGTGTGGTGTGGAAAAAGCTAGCCACCCAGTGGTGTAAACCTTGGCTCTAGTTGATTGCCACTGTTGAAGTGACACCCTGATCCCATGTTCAAAAATGGGAAAAATGAGCTGTGGATGGATGGATATTTGCTTTCAAGAATATTTGTGTTTGAAATTACACAGTTGTAATTAAGTAGATGTATGGCTCAAATGCAGCTCACAGACTTCATTCTCTTAAAAGAAATCTTGCAAGAAACATGAACGTTTGAACATACAACTTTGATATTTTCATTACTGCAACTGGATTAGCTGAAAAGTCTGATGAGGTAGCCAAAAGCCAAAAAGTAGTTGACTACCAGGGGATTCAATAAGCCCTACACAGTCATTTTTTACCATGTGCATGTCATACAGTAACAGCTAAATTTAATTTGTTAATTGCCATTTAGAGGTCTGCACCCCCATGCAAACAAGGTAAACACCATAGCATGCTAATTATAACATAAGCAGCTGAACTGCATGTTAATCAGTCAATCCAGCATGGTGGAGTTATTCAACAAGATATAAAGCATCCGTGTAGACTCTGTGCTGATTTTTCCTGTGAATTCAAAAACTTTTGGAATGCAGCCATGGAAAGGAGTCTACACAGACAGAATTTCAGGGGCTGCTGCTGCTTTAATTCATATGTATGTGCTACTGGCTGAAGCCAATGCTGCCGCTGCTGCCAATAGGCCTAGACCGAGAAGGAGAAGAGTTATCAGGCCCCGTTTAACTTTTTGCAACCTACCCTACATGATGTGAAAATTGTAGAGCACTTCAGGATGGACAGGGACACACTACAGGAACTCTGCTGTCCTCAACTCACAGCCAGAGCCATCCAAGAGGAGGCCCATCCCAGTGGAGACTAAGGTATGTGTAGCCCTTAAAATCTTAGTTACATGTACCTTTCAAAGACCAACAGGGAACATGCTGGGGGTTTCACAGGCATCAGCATCCAGGATCCTCCACCATTTCCTGAACATTATGCTCCAACATGCCAATGACCACATATATTTCCCTGTAGTTCTGAGAAGAGGGCCAGAAACATGCAGGAGTTCTACCATGTAGCACATTACCCTGAAGTACTGGGTGCCAAATATTGCACACATATAGTAATGAAGGCAACACCTGTGGAACAAGGTAGGCTCTACATAAACAAAAATGGCTACCACTCTACAAACTGCCAAGTGTGTGTAATGCCAAGGGAATAATCTTGAATGTGTGTGCTGGCAACCCTGGCAGTTACCATGACTCACATATCTGGCACACCTCCCAACTGCACCAGATGTTTGCTAGGGGGGGATATCCCACAAGGTCATTTAACAGGGGATGCAGGCTATGCACTGGAACCATTGCTGATGACACCCATCAGAAGTGCACACACACCAACGGAAGAATGCCATAATGAGGCACACGCTCAAACCAGAAATATAATAGAGCATGTGTTTGGGCTGCTAAAGTCACAGCTCCACTGCCTAGATGCATCTGGGGGAATCCTGCAGTGCAATCTACAGAAGACATGTACAGAAATATTCACTGTATGTGCCATGCTACACAACATAATCTGGAAGATACGGCTTCAGCGATATCAGTAAGGGGAAGGGGTACACATCCTGCCACGGTCACCACAGCCAAAGGCAGATGAGGAGTCAGCTGCTTGTGGGTGTAGGCAGACAAATGCATGCTCAGTATGCCCTGGCATTGGCTAAGAGAATGTATAGCACACTCATTCATCACCTAGAGGCCTAAAACCTTCCTCCTACTCACATACACATAGTAACTGTGTATTGCTTGAATCATACAGAGTCAACCCTGAACTAAAACTGTGGCAACTGCTGCATTTACATGGTAAGTCCTGACCCTGGAGTGTATTGTTTAATGATATGAATGTGCAGTATATACTTGTATTTCATTACTTAGTATGGTAAACAAATAAATGGTGGGAGATATATACAAAATGTACCTTAACATGTGACAGCAGAGACTTATTTGACTTATATCTGTCTATTACTCTAAGTAGTAAGTAGTAAGCCTCAGGCATCAAAGATTCACACAGTCATGCCCCTCAAATGTACTGATGATCACTGCGTGCCCTCAGTTTAGCACCATATGTTTGAACTGGAAAATCATTAGAGAAGTTCGAAAGTAATGATACACATTGCAGTTTCTGACTCCATAACCCTCACAAGATCATTCACTATAAAGTGGGAAATTTTGATGCTATCAACTGTCTAACTTTCCAAGAACAATATAAGTCAAAGGTAAAATTAACAGTTCAACACCACAAATGCAGATATACTAAGCACTAAGTTAGCTATGCACCCTGAGAATCAGACACAAAGCATATGTATCCCTGAATCTAAAAAAATAGAAAACAGTGATATGGCACAGTTATCATCACTTGCACAGGGTGTTGTGTTGTGGAGGGGAGGGGTGCAAGAAGCCTAGGCTGACATAAAAGGGTGGTGAGTGTATGTGAGTAAGAAAGAGAAGCAGCAGGCAGTTGGGTACACCAACAAATGACCAGTGAGACAAAATGAGTAACTGTTGTGTCTGTGTCTATAGGGGTCCTCCAGGTGAAATTGGTGTGTGAATGTCTGCATGAAAACAGCCAAGCTCTGTGCTGGCACTATGTCTTGGTATGTCAGATGGGGTGAGCCATGCATGGTAGAGGTGGCAGTTCATCGTTGTCACCTCCAACCATGAGAACTGCCCCTGCCAGGAATTCCTCTGACACATCCATGCCCACGGTCAGATGCAGTGCTGCTACCTGAATTTGACTGATGTCTACTGGATGAGCTCTCTTCATGGGGATGCCCAGGGCCATGACCCTGTGGCCTGCCATGTCTGGGTGTGGACAACACACTCACTGATGGAGCAGTGGAAGTACTGCCACTATCAGCATGTCATTAGGCATGGCTACATTGGCTGACACCAGATGATTTGGCTGACCTACGTCCACATGGACAATATTCCCCTCCTACCAGATGTTCCATCACAGACAGCTCTGACTCAAACATGTCATTCATCCGATCCATTGAATCTGCAAAATGGTGGAGGCAGTCATGCATGTCAGACTGTGCCACATCTACAACCCTGAGCATTTGTCTGGAGATCCTATGGGACCATGTCTATGCCTCCAGGACAACCCTAAACATAAATTGAGTGGCACAGAAAGAGACATCTGCACCAAGTGGAGGAGGGACAGCAGGCCCCGTCTGAGCACCCCTATCAACCCTCCTGCATGGCACCTTGCCTACACTTTAGCTATGGCCAGACTCAACAGACACTGAAGCCACAGTAGCCACACTTCCCTGATCAATGGCCTCAAAATCCACCTGTTCAATATCTGTGGCCTCACTGAAATGGGTAGGTGTAGGCCTACTGGCTGTGTCCAATGGAATTGCATGGGATGGCTGTATGTCAACCTCAGTATCAGATTTAGCCTCTGCACCACCCCACTGTACCTCAGTTTGGCCACCATCATCATCAAAATCTGCTGCTTCACTGACATCAGGTGGCAGAGGGCCCACACTCCCACTGTCAAAATCACCTGTGATAAAAAGCAACAAACATATGAATAAATGAATACCTACACTACTATACTGCATTATATGCTAACAACGTAACAGTGCTGTAACTATTTCATACAGTACACTATTGCAGACAGTACAACGATACACACAACAGGCCTGACATCAACAGCACACACTAAAATATTTCTTTAAATTACTCAGCAGTACTGACATAAAAATGCTTGTCTTACCATCTGCAGAAGAGATGAGCCCCTGTAATACAGACGGTCCTGGAAGAAGTTAAGAAGTAGGTAAGAGCAACATCATCACAATTAACAGTAACACAGGGGGTAATACTTTTATGCCTTTATATGTCCATTAACTATACTTTCAACAAGAATGTGGCTGACAACTCCAGCCTAAGCTAATAACTGTAATAATCTTCAATATCCCCCAAAAATAGATGTGACACAGAAGTAAATTCTTGATTTCAATTGTTTTACTACATAACAGTATTCAACTGTTCAGATATCAAAGCCTACCTTGAAGCTCCTCATGGGACCCGCTTGCTGTCTCTGAAACTGTTGCTCTGACATCCAGCACATGCTGTACTGCACTTTCCTGAGAGCTGTCTGGATCCCTGATATTGACCAGGAACTCTTCAACACGTGTTAGTGGTGGTTCCATAGCAGCCCCCACTCCAGTAACCATCTGATCAGGGCCCACTGCAGCTGCTCTCCTCCATGCAGATGTGATCATGCCAGTGGTCCTGTGGTACACCTACTTGTATATCATGCCATGGCCACCCATGACATTCATGTCAGCTACTATCTGGTGTCATATTTGCAGCGTACATGTCATATCTCCCTGTCCCCTTTCCAGCAAAAAAGCACCATGTTGCCTAATGACATCTATAATCCCCTGTTCTCAGCATCGGTGAAGCGGGGGTCTCCAAGGATTGACACACCTGGGTGGCATACTCCAAGGTGCTCTAAAAGATAACAGAAGGATAACACATGTAAGTTTCACATAACTACAAAATAACTATTTACAGAGCAAACAGAAAAGGTAGCCACTCAGTATTACCCACTGGAGGAACATAAAACAGTCTAGAGATGTGAAATATGAACAACAGGCAGAATGCAAAACAAGGAAAGTAACAACAGCAACATATCCTTGTTTGTGGCATAATATTAACTCACCTTTGCTCCCCCCCAAATAAAAAGAACAAGAAAATGACACATTTTGCTAACAAACCATCTTTGAACTCCTAAAAGTGCTATCAGAGGAACTGTCCCCGAAACATTTGTACATATTTATTACATAGCATTCCATTTTCATGTATTGGCAATCATGTATATCTCTGAAATGGCTTCACAAACATGCCCATGCCATCAGTGCACTTCTAGCTAATGCATACATATAAAAGCATAAAAACATTTGCTTCAGAATTTTCTTAAATACATTCTGGCATATGCAGTATGTAGCTGACAAAATGGAAGTACACCTTCTGAAGTTCAGTACTCTTCTATACAGATATGTCCTGAAGGAATATCTTTTCTGCAGTCTTCCCAACATAAACAATTCTCCTCACCATCAGTCTGCCTAGCTACACAGTTGCCTTTTTTATAAGGTGTAGATTCAGAGCTGTTAGTACGGTGAAGATGCAAATAAGATGTGAACTCATTAGAATTGCTGAATCCCAAATACTTGGATCCATGTTGGAGATGTAAACATAGTGCAGGCTCTCCCTCAGTGTTTGTTATTAATGGATTGCAACAGTGAATGATTACCAGCTGGGAGAAGGAAAACACAACAGCACTGCAGGCTGACTTACTTCCACTGGGTTTTTCAGGTTAGATCTACAAAGTGTTAGATGTAAGGCTAGCAATGTAAGTAAACAGCACACAATTCAGAGGTTGTGTTCTTTAACATCCAACCTGCCCTTCGTTTGTTTCCAATTCCATACGAGATTATTTCCATTTAATATCCTCACACATCACAGTTTAAGGCTAGTGATATAAAATGGCTTATACACTACATGTCTCACATTACTAGTCATATAACTGAAGAATGACCAACAAACACAGAAATGTAAGACATAGCTGTATATTTGCAAGCAATAATCATAACAGGTTGTATGATCACTAGGTGCAGTGCATCCAAGAATAATAAATATACAAATAACAGTTGTATGGCTTGATATTGCTATATATGTTGCTACAGTTGGTTATGTGCAGACTGAGTTCAGTTCTTTGCTGAAAAGGTGTTTGTGTGGCAAAGAGGGAAAAGGCACCCATCCTGTGTTCTGAAGGTGCATTGGAGTGGGAGTTCAAATCCAGATGTATGTAGACATATCTCATGTGAGTTATTATTTTCTTGTGTGTATTGATCTTCCTCATTTCAACTGCTTACCCCTTTTTTCATTTTCATTTTCTATCTTTGTTTGTTTAATTTATTTTTGGGGGATGGGGCCAGTATTTGTGCACTGGAGTGCGTAGTGCAATCACAGGAACAAAGGAAATGAATGCCATGTTTGGCTGTACTTATCTCATTTGCACAAAGCAGTGTGCAAATTGAACAACTGGACTCCCCAGGAAGCAGACAGGACCCAAACAGCCAAAAATAGAAACCAGATGCATTCAATTAATACTATTGTTCATCTCGTAAACCTGCTAAGTGGCGTTGCACTGTGGTTAACAGCGAGACCTTAATGCAGGTGTACAGATGGTCCTGGGTTCTACAGAGTGTACAACTTTTGTTTTACTGTTGTAACATTGCAGTTTATAGCAAAGAAGCAACATTGACAGACAAGTGTTTTCTCAACCTTCTTGTGGCAACAGGTATAAGTGTAGGACTGCCATACATATGGTCCTGGGTTCAAATGCAGTATATTCCATCCACTTTTATTGTTGTTCCACCTTTATAGTCACTCTCACTTATAATATAATACTTGGCATAGTGGAGCTGATATGAATTATATGTATGAGGGCTGAGACTGAAAACTGGTCAGGCAGGCTGTCAAGAGACCTACAGCAAGACCGAAGGAAGTGCAGGAATTTCTGGCAAGTACTAGTTGTGTACTACATGTTACAACAATCTTCCATATTTTCCATATGCCTGGGCTATGGGGTAGGGTTTCAAGACAGAAGCCTTTTCTTACACAGAAAAACATCCAGACCTGACTAAAATTTGCAAAACAGTACATCAAGTCTCCCAAAAGCATGTGGGAAAATGTCTTATGATCTGATGAGACCAAGGTTAAATTTTCTGGCCACAATTCCAAAAGGTACATTTGGCACAAAAACAAGACTTCACATCACCAAAAGAACACCATCCCCATGGTGAAGCATGGTGATGGCAGTATCATGCTTTGGGGTTGCTTTTCTTTGGCTGGAACTGGGGCTTTAGTCAAGGCGGAGGGAATTATGAACAGTTCCAAATACCAGTCACTTTTGGCCCAAAACCTTCAGGGGTCTGCTAGAAAGCTGAAGATGAAGAGGAGTTTCACCTTTCAATACAACAATGACCCCAAGCATACATACAAATCAACAAAAGAATGGCTTCACCAAAAGAAAATTAAAGTTTTGGAATGGCTCAGCCACAATCCAGACCTAAATCCAATAAAAAATCTGTGGGGTGACCTGAAGAGGCTCTGCACAAGAGATGCCTCACAATCTGACAGATTTGGAGTGCTTTTGCAAGGAAGAGTGGGCAAATATTGCCAAGTCAAGATGTGCCATGCTGATAGACTCCTACCCAAGAAGACTGAATGCTGTAATCAAATCAAAAGGTGCTTCAACAAAGTATTAGTTTAAGGGTGTGCACACTTATGCAACCAGCTTATTGTACATTTTTTATTTTTTACATTTTTCCCTAACAGATTTGTTTGTTTTTCAATTGAATTGTACAGGTTATAGGTCACATTAAAGGTGGGAAACATTTTGAAATGATTTATTGTAGCCTCATTGTTTTATATCACAAAAACCTGCCATTTTAACAAGGGTGTGTAAACTTTTTATATCTACTGTATCTATGTATTATCACATTTATTATCACATGCATGACTGAGTATTGTCTACTATATTCCTGTAAGAATATTTCTGCTATCTGGACTGGCATGGCCTTCACATTTACCTAACACACATACACAACTGCCTGTATAGCCATTAACCTTGAAATTGCAACTGCAATTATGTAATGCCTCACTGCTTGCCACTGTTGCACTATGGTTACCATCATGCAAATGTGGTGCTCACACTGACTAGCACTGTGTTTGTGCAATGGTAAGCAGAGCGCAAAATTTCAGTGTGTGCACTCCCAGTAAACATGATAACCAGAACCGGTGGGAAAGCATCAGTCTCTATTGCTCTAGACCCATGGCAGACATGGCAGGCATTTGGGTGGAAGGTATCAGGTTTAGGGCACAGAGATGGGGTGTCCAGGATTCCAAGATTTTTATTGGACTCCTAGTTAAAAAGCACAGTGTCAGCCTTCTGCAGAGGGACTATTCTGGCTCCCAGTATAAGTCAGAAGATTGGGATAGTTTTGCCAGGGCTGTAACCAGTGCCACCAGTATTCCGTGCACTTGTGACCAATGTAGGCAACATTACAATGACCTACGGAGGAGGATGAGTGATATCCCTGACCGTTGGATTGAGAAATTTAGGACTGGGGACATTCCACACCTGTGTAAGTATCAACAGCAGACAGTACTTATAAGACTTAAAAAAGCTGAATATAGCAAAACTGGTAATGGTATTCTGTTCTGTTCTGTTTTTCCAACAGCTGCCTATGATCGTGAGGTCAATGTCCAAACCCATGGGTCTAGATTGGTGAGGATGAAGGAAGCATAAGGTATGCATGTAGCAGAAAAGTAGTGTTATTATGGCATTAAAAGTTAAATATAGCTTTTTTGGTATTTTATAGAGTTGTATCAAATTGAACATGCATATCTCAATTGTAAAAGCAGGTATACATGCATTAGTCTGTAGCACAAAGCAAGAATACAATATTAGACTTTACTCTGAGGTCGTAGGTTCAAATACCACACTTCCCAACTATACAATACGGTTAATTCCTCAATAATATTTAAATTTAAATTTCTATACTAGTGGCACAAATGCCCTGCTGTAAACTGTAATCTTTTTAACTGGAACATGCATATGTGCAATATGTGCACACATCAAGGATTGCTTGCTGCAATCTATAGTATAGTGTGGGTCTGTTAGGAGGTGGTAATATTAAATATAAAAGTTAAGATAATCGAGTCAAATAATTGCAATAATGCATTGTATGTCACATATGAAGGCGTTAATCTTATCTCTTTTTCTCTCACTCCAACACTTATCTCTCTTTTTTATTTTATTTTGTTATTTTCTATTATTTATAATAAAATAATTTTGAGTCATTATTTTTTATTTTATTTTATGAACATTTTTATTTGATTTTTATATTATTTTATTTTATTGTAAAATTAATTTTTATTTTTTATTTTTATTTTTATTTTTTTTTTAATTTTATGATGTCATCAAAATGTGTCCATGTCATCCATGTGTACCACATCACTAAATGCCCCACAGCACAGAGGGGTAGGCCTGCCCCACAAGATCCACATGTCCACCCTCCACAAGCTCCAGCACCATTACCCAGCACTTTTGGGTGCCAATCAGGCAGCACCACCTCTGCTGCTCCTCCACTACCTGCCCCCTCAGATGATCCTGCTCCAGAGGCTAGTCCACTAGTTCCCTCCAGGAGTAGTGGCAGATGTGATGATTTTATCACCACACCAAGTTGATAGGGATGGTGCATAGGGTTGTGCACCACACTGTTGGTACATGTCTACACCAGCTGGAGAGCCTGCTCTCCCTCATGTTATGTAGTACCAGGTGGAGGAGAAGAAGACATCAAGCACTTCAGCCAGTGATGGCCGAGGTGACAGTGACAACACTCCAGTGGGTGAGGACTTGATTCTCACTGTTACCCAACTAAATGACCATGGGTTTGGGATGTCCCCACCCTCACCCCATTCATGGTGTCCCCCCAATGTTTTGTGTCCATCACCGTGTCTCTTGTCTTATTTGTATTGTCTGTCTACAATTGCTTCATCACCTACCCAACTTACTTGACCAAGACATTCCTACATCCCTTCCCCAAACATTCATCTCTCCCCCCCCCAAAATGGGAACCTGTCCCACAAAAACAAAATTGTCTCATACATACCTCTCCATTTTGTACACGTGTCTTCTTGACACACTTGATTTGGTCCAAATGGCTATACAACATGACTGTTTTGTGGTCACCCCTCACTCTATAGGTGACAGTCCAAATTCAGTTAATATTTTTCATGTATGTTCACTTTACACTGTTAAAGAAATGAATAACTATGGTTCCTTCCTATCTCCCACCTGCACATGCATGCCCTGCTTTCCCTTTCTTCTTCCCCCTGTTTGCTCCCCATTTCTCCAGTATCCTAGCTACCCATTTCACTGCTTTAAGCCATTTTTGCATGAAGAAGCCCATCTCACATCCAACGCACAGCAAGTGGGAATGGTGACAATGTATTTACATGTATTTAAAAGTATTAGATATGGCAGCAATGTATTTAAATGTATTAGATACACCTGCATTCAAACCCAGTACTATTTGGCCCTAAAAAGGAATGTATCAATTCATTAACACATGCTGCCACATAATCAATTAAACAGCAGATGCATTTTATAGACTCAATACTAACTGTCAGACTTTAACAATGCAGCTCACGTTTGTTCACTGCTTACCACCATGCAAACATGTTTATCTTGCATGAGTATGCACTTTGGTAACCATTGTGCAATCCTGCTGTTCGCCTCGCTATGGAAATGTACATATTATACTGCATTACTGCTGTTTACTGTTCATTCCCTCTGTATGACATGAAATTACATGTATAAACATTACAGACTGAGGGCTCTTAACAGTATGTCACACATTTACAATGCATCCATCTATTGCCACTCCCCCAAGCACTGCAATGCTGGTATCTCAGTACATTTTCACACATATGTCAACCACAGTACAAACTTTAATATCAAATGTTGTGTGTTATGCAATGCACATTATTCTGGTAACATGCAGAAATACAACTATTAATCCATATGCCTAAAAACACTGAACAGCAAGGTGAGTGAAGGAATCAGCATAAAACATATCCAAAGGGACAGAGGTGACCTTCAACACACTTGACCCTACCAATTTTGTTTTTGTCAAGGGTAGATCTTGCTTACTAAACCTTGTGGATTTCTTAGATACTGACCTCATAGACCTGGATGAAGGATAACAGGACATACCGCCTATGTTGACATATCCAAGGCCTTTGACACTACCCCCCCATACCTACATCAAAGTGAAAAGCTCCCATGTGTGAATTAAGCCATACAGTAGTACAGGGATAGGCAACTGGCTTGCTGACATAACACACACACTCAAAGTTGGGGACTGCACCTCCACCAGTAGCCAGTTACCATCAGACTACCACAAAGATCAGTGTTGGGCCCTCAACTGTTTGCAAACTACTTCCCTGAAATGTAGGCAATGGTAGATGGCCTGTAGTTTACCATTTTTGCAAATGACTGGTAACTGGATGCACTAATATAGTGTCCCCCAGTGATGGTAGCATATTACAGAAGGGGCTGCCACACTCAAATGATTGGTGCTAAACTCATGGACTGAACCTTAAAACATACAATGGCTTATTGTCCCCTTTGGCAATGAAGTAACCCTGCTAATTATGATCTACATAGCACCCCTCTAAGCTCAGACATAGTGTTGTGAGACTTGGGAACATACATTGATAGCAGTCTACACTTTCATCCCTATGTGTCCATAGTGGTGACACACACATTCTGCATTGTGCACATCATACATATGGACATCACATCCAAGACCAGGGTTGTCATACCTCTGCTGTACTCTACCCTTATCAGACTACTAATTGAGTACAATGCCCCCTTCTGTCTGTAACTTACCAGACACCTGAAGCAACTGGAGAAAACACAGGGTCATGCCTGGGAGACTCCAGTGTCTCCAAACATGACATACATGGAAAGACTGAAATATCTGTCAGTGTACTCAGTATCATTCAGGCTGCTGACTGGTGACCTATGCCTGCCCTACAGAGCAGTCACAGACCCTGCCCTGCTGGAAATGCTGCACATCTGCAAATCAAATGGGACAATAATAACTTGCCCTACGGTTCTCAACTTAGCCAATGAAATAAACAAAACATGCTGGAGAGACAGATCTATCCCCCAGCGATTTATAATCCTATGCAATAGGCTCCCACTGCATGTGAATCCATGTTCCTCAATCACCCTGTTCATGCTCAACCTTGACTACTGGTTGGGTGATTGCAAAGTCACCTCTGGGATGGCACCTATGCCGCTCATGGACAGGTCCAGTTGCAGCTGCTCACATAATTGCTCTGCTAACAACAACCATTGAGCTATGCTCAATAAGGGTACTTGTGTTTTTACACAGCTAGGCTTCTAATCACTGTAGGTCCATTGGGTTAGTAGCCTGCTATGTACATATGAAGCTATGTGGCTATTCAGGTCTCCCAACATTTTGTCTTCCACATGGCCTGTTGATGTCATCTACTATAAGTTAATCTGCAGTCTTATAAATGTCAGACTTGTGTCATGGCACTTGTGTAACATACTGTGTTCTGCACTCTGTGTACTTGAAGAGGTAGGGATTCTGTTCTCACTGCAGTCAACTGGGCATGTGTGTCTGTGTCTAGCCAGAAGAGCAGAAGTGTGTATCCTACAGTTATCACTCCAGTCCCAGGGGTTGACAGCATTTTGATGTTTGCATATCCCTACACATCCATTTCATGTAGGCCTCCCAACATCTTCTCTCCAACATGAACTGCTGGTGTGATCCACTATAAGTTGGTCTGCAGCCATGTAAAAGACTTGTGCCATGGTACTTGCATAAAGTACTGAGTTCTGTAGTCTGTATATTTAGATAGGTAGGGGTTCTGTTCTCACAGTGGTTAAGTGTGTGTCTAGCCAGAAGAGCAGAAGTGTGTAACCTGCAGTTACACACTCCAATCCCTAGAAGTGAAAGTATTTTGATACTTGCACATGCCTACAGATTCATTTCTTGCAGGTCTCCCACCTTCTTTGCTCCAACATGCACTGCTGTTGTCATCCACTACAAGTTGGCCTGAAGCCATATAAAAGTCAGACTTGTGCCTTGGTGCTTGTGTAAAGTACTGAGTTCTGTAGTCTGTGTGTTTAGATAGGTAGGGTTTCTGTTCTCACTGCAGTCACCTGTGTGTGCTTAGTCAGAAGAATATAAGTGTGTATCCTGCAGTTACCACTCAAATCCCATGAACTGACAGTATTTTGATATTTGCACGTGCCTAAAGATCCATTTCATGCAGGCCTCCCAACTTCTTCTCTCCAACTTGCACTGCTGATGTCATCCACCATAAGTTGACCTGCAGCCACATAAAAGACGTGTGCCATGGTGCTTGTGTAAAATATTGGGTTTATGTATTTAGATAGAGGTTCTGTTCTCAATGCAGTCAACTGGGTGTGTTTGTCTCTACACAGAAGAGCAGAAGCATGTATCCCACAGTTACTGCTCCAAACCAAGGATTGACAGTATTTTTATTCTTATAGATGCTGACATATCAATTTCATGCAGCCCACCCAACAACTTCTCCCCCACATGGCCTTTGATGTCATCTACTATAAGTTCACCTGCAGCCTTGTAAAAGTCAGACTTGTGCCGTGGTGCTTAGGTAAAGGACTGTGTTCTGTAGCCTGTGTACTTAGGTAGGAGTTCTATTCTCACCGCAGTCAAGTGTGCGTGTGTGTGTGTGTGTGTGTGTGTGTGTGTGTGTGTGTGTGTGTGAGATGTTGCTTGACATTACATAGAGCATTTTAAACAAGCATATGAGGCATTTTGATATTCTCCACAACAGACACTGCTGATGTCATCAGCTATATCAGACTTTTGGAAATGCAGTAATCCCACCAGAACAGGGTCAGAGGCTGGCCTGGAGGCCAGGAAGAAGTCACCGAATCCTGTACAATAAAGATTACAGTGACATGTTTTCTAATCTATCTACATACATCATGGCATGGCATGGTTTATAGGCCCTGTGTTATCTTATTGAGAGAGCCCTTTGGTCTCTCCAGCTGCTACATGTGTCTGAGGTACATGAAAAAGACAGTATTCTATTCTATTATTGTTGTCATGAGGTTTGACTATAATGCTGTAATACAATCCTCAGATCTCAGTATGGTGGCATGACTT
Source organism: Protopterus annectens (assembly GCF_019279795.1). Classification (NCBI taxonomy): domain Eukaryota; kingdom Metazoa; phylum Chordata; order Ceratodontiformes; family Protopteridae; genus Protopterus; species Protopterus annectens. The sequence continues at coordinate 167,405,386 of NC_056736.1, forward strand.
AGGATGTGCACAACATAGGCTTTCAAAACCACTATGGACACTTGGTGGTCAAAGTTCAGAGTACTATCTACATGTGCTCCCAGTGCTTGCATCACTAAGTTTCTGCATAGCAGGACTGTTTTCAATGTTGTGATTAACATGGAATTCCACTTTTCAAATTAACAACTTTACAAACACAAATTTCTGCATTTAGTTGTAGATTGTTTGCCTTTGTCACCATTAAGTTATGTGTGTTAACTCCTCCTGTACTATGTTATCACCATTGGTGATTGCTCACAATATGCAAGAATCAGCAAACTTGGTAAGTCAGAAGACATATACTTTAGCCTGAACTGTCAAGAAATAGAATTTGAACTGTGAAGGGACAATCACAGTTCTCTGGGGTTTGCCAGTGGTGACAGTTGTATTGGTACAGGTTGATTCACCAACTTTCACTTCATGTGTTCTGTCAGTGAGTTAATTGGTTACTCATCAACTGACATAAGGATTAGTCCCCAGCTTGGAAGTTTTCTCAATAATACCTGCATGGGAGATTGTGTCAAAATCCTAGGCCAGATCACAATAGGCAGTATGCACTGTCTTACTTTCATCCAGCCCTATCACACGGAATCAGTGGGCTGTGACAACATCACAGATCACCTATGGCATGACTCAGCACATACTCCTTCCTGATATGGTTGAATACACAGTTCAGCACACTCTCCACATGGCCTTTGTTCCCATAAAAGGGTGTTCATCAGCATGTAGCCACCTGAGTTGAGGGAACAACACCTATTGCATGCATGTATAGAGACATCCTGGCTCTCCTCAACTGTGAAGTAGACCAACATGTCATCATGGACCTCTTCTAAATGTACACTAATAATATTCCAGGTGTGTGCAACAGACCTCTGTGAGTTGTTAATGCTGCATTGAGTCTGTTGCATCTCATAGATGTCCTCGAATAGGTCAAGGGAAAGCATGATGAGAACAGTATCATCTTGTGGAACTTGACCAGGCCAAGGCATTTGACACAAATCCACACTGAGGTATTCAATCAACATTGTCATGTGTAGCCATAAGCAGCTATATCACCAAATGGGTAGACCAGTATATGGCATACATGGCATCTCACTATGTTGAAATGTGTGATGTGACCTGTATGTCAGGTCCAATGATCAGGTCAGTACATCATGGGTGTCTACTAGGCCTTTTCCTGCCCATTAGTTAAGTGATGGACATCACAGATGACATACACATGCTGTGTCCAAACAGCTGCCTGAAGGACTACAGATTGTGGGCAATCTTTGACTCCAACTGTGATATTAATATAATGCAGATAGCATCAACACATACCAAAAACTGCTGCCATAGCCATGACAAGAACTGCATTGACAATAAACGTGGATGGATTTGTTGAATCAGGAAATAAACACACCACCCAAGTATAATGTGGACATCAAACCGTATAATCAGACCAATAGGTATGTGACCCATGTCCTGAGGTAGATGGTAAGTGGTACATCCACCAGCTGACTACTCCCTGGAATGTAACTGAAGTACTGGGTATGTAAAGGACATGTACATCAGAGGCCATAATACCTTCCAACACACCAATAACTGTGTACAATGCACCCGTCTTCATGTACCTCCCTACACATATTCCAGTGATGTGTAACTGAAGTGTACCACCTTTTTCACAGTAAACTGTCACACAGCTTATTGGCCATACCTAGGTATTCTTTCTGCAGAATATACATGACTATATGATGGTACAGAACACCAATCAAGTTGTTACACCAGATGCATGTGTGCTGCCTGTTCTTCTTATGCACACACTACATACATAGGTGTTTGACAACATTAATGGCATATATATCATTTATGACAGTGTGGATTGTGCCATTTATATATCGCATGCACACAAGGCAACTATCCTTTATTGCCCATACTGTCGCAAACAGGTATAGCAGTGTCCCTCTTAATACCTCCTGCAGATACTACAGTGACAGGACAATGTGCAGAGTTACCCTCATAAAGTAGAGATGTGTAATAATAGTTGTTCAATTGTGTGTGTGTGCAGGCTCATCTCTTATCAATCCACATCATATATGTTATGCGAGATGCATGAGATTAGCGGTGGTATTATTCTGATATTGTCCATGATTGTGGTTGTTTCTTGTAATATTTTCCATGATCCTTTACCTGTGGCCACCTTGCTGGGAACCTCTGCTGAGAATACACTAATATTCAGGCTTATCAGTTCGCACAGCTTCACAATAAGTACCCTACCCAAATTGTACATCAGATCCCTGATAGATGTCCTCTGCATTATCCATGTAAGAATGCTTATCTCACATAGACATCCTCCCCATTGTTATGTCACCTTTTGTGACAGTCAGAGAAAACACATTTTCACTGTACAGTCTGTACTGTACCATATATATATATATATATATATATATATATATATATATATATATATATATATATATATATATATATATATATATATATATATATATACACACACACACATACATATACATACTTGATGTTGCTGCTACAACCATCTTCCATTGACATGCCATCCTCTGTTGTACATGAGGGAGTTTCACCTGTCCTCTTTCCCTGTGTTCATTCCTACAATTCATCTGTGTGTCCCTATTCAATATACACACTTCCCCTGAGTGACTATTTTACATGGCAGTCCATGTCCTGTTACAGATCATTAACAGAGCTTTAGTGCAGAATACCAGGAATGGGATATCACAATACTCGGCACTGTAGGTACACTGTTCTGTACTGTGTTTTGACCATATACTTCACATTCATACAAGTCAACTCTCCAGATATTCCTAGGATGTCCAGATGTTTTCTTTATCAAATTTGTGGCTTTCCTGCATATCACTGGGATGATCTCTGGACTGATGTGATTCAATATTACATACTTTTGAATGCATGCCTCTCAACTGTCCAGATTTGTGCATAATTTCCAGTTTTCGTCTAATATTTGTGATCTTTTCCTCATAACATTTTTGTTTTCTGGAAAATCTTTGACATGTCCTTGTGGAGTAAAGTCAGAAACTAATGACATACATTTTAGTTTCAAACTTCATTCTCTTCAGAAAGTGCAGGCTACTGCACAAGTTATTATTCTACCAACTTTCTAAGTTTGGAAGTGTAATATTAAAAATCTGTCCCTATTTTGGGCCTTTGTCCCCCCCCCCCCCCATTACATATGTCTTTGTCCATAGATCTTGCTCTAAGTGGATGACAGGTGTGCTTGAGTTTCATTCTACTACATTTCCTTGTGACATCTATGGCAAATATGTCTCTATTTCTGGCCAACAGTCCCCGTATTATGTTGGTCTTTGTGGAGATATGTTGCACTAACAGATTCACAGCTATATATGGCCATTATGCTTTTCTGTGCAAATCTGCAGACTGTAGGTGCTCTACTTTAAACTGAATTGTATCCACGTTCACTTACACAGTTTCTTGGTTGGCAATACTATTGCCAGATATTAAACATAACTTAGGCACATCATGTGTCATTAATATGCATTGCACTTTACCTCTCACCTCTCACCATCATGTAAACATACAAATTCCGTGTAGGTTCTGCACGAAGCCTGCACAGAGATTATTGAATCCTGGAGTACATTTTTTTCAATAAGAAAAAATATAACATACTGGTACATAAGAAAAAACAGTAAATACATTCTCCTCAGAAAGAGACATTTATTGTTTACAAGAGTAGCAGGTTTTGCAGACACAATGGCTGCTTATGTTACTAAGCAGAAGAAGAAAATCAAAAATTGATTTTGGCAAGTTGCATCAGTGTAGGAAGTGTGACAGTAAAATGTATCAGAGACTGACTGAGGTCAAATTTACAAGTGAGGCTGTAGTGCAGCAAGAAATATCCCAAAATGAAGATTAGAAGTCCAGAGTAAACAGTGTTAAATTCTGTAGATGTGGAACACCTTAAAAGAAACAGGAAATATATATGGACTGTTCTAAAGTTAAACATGTATCTAAAGATGGAAAATTGTAGTTATAATGTGGCTAAATATACAGAACTGTTTCATTTTGATGTAAATTCCCCATAACTAAGTTTAACTTTAAATGTTCAATATAACATAATGCATGCGTGTGTGTGTGTGTGTGTGTGTGTGTGTGTGTGTGTGTGTGTGTGTGTGTGTGTGTTAGTTTTAAAGCTAATGAGCTGGTTTCGGTGATATGCATGTCACATTATAAATAGTTCAACTACAAAGTTCTCAGATAACAATATAGACCTCATAGCATTTATATAACATCTGACATTTATTAAACCTCCTGACATGACATATTGAGGTGGCAAGAAGTCAGGTTCTAAGGGTTCATAAACAATGAAGTTCTCAAAGAAAAAATGGTGGTATGAAATGCCAAAGGTTTAGTTATTTCAAGCTTCTAAACCTCAATAAATCTTTTTAAAAGGCCAAGAAATTTCACCAAAAATCCACTTAAATGTTCTTTCATTATATTAGGGTATCAGCAGTGAAGACATCTTCTACAGACAAAAACAAAAAAGAATATAGATGTTTGTCTTTTAAAGAATCAATATGCTGTCCTTGTAAATGAGTAATTTGGTCACAATACGGTTGGTTATTGCTCTCTGAGCTGTATAAAGGTAGTGGAGTAGTTGGGTAGCTTTTTTCTCTTTTGAGGTATAAGCAATAAGGAAGAAGACTTAAATGGGCTGCTGAAGCTTGAGTGGTCTTTAGAAATAAAACAAAATACTCAGAGGCAAATTTAAAATAATCATTATGTGTAGTTGGTAACACTGAACAACCATGTGACAGATATCTGATTCCAAGAAGTATAAGAGTTATGATTTCAGGTATCAGGCAGGTACCTGATATGTTTAACAGCCAGTTTATATACAGGTGCCTCTACAACTGTCAGATGGACCCTGAATATCACTGCAACAATAGGTAAGAAATCACCCACTAAAGGAGAGGCAAAACAAAATGGATCTCCAAATCCAAAGTTGGAAGATTTGCAATTTCAGATCCTGACACAGATACACAGGATTGCTGTGTTACCCAGAAAGTTTTAGCATCTGATGCCATTTACAATTCCATTTCATGCATCAATTTAGCCTCAGCCTGCGCTGTTCCCTTTCTTATAACCAGTGTCAAATTAATGCATTGCTGAGGAGAACACAATTAAAGTGAATATCATCCTGCAGAGTGAGGGATTAGACTTAACCATCATTTGCAGGAATAACACTCTCCCTTGGCATAACAAGCTTTTTAATCACTATTGCCTGTCATTGTGGCAAAAATGAAATTGATTTCTTAAGTTTTACTATTTTTAAGTTAAAGAAAAGAAGTTCCCTGGGACTTTATATAAACTCTGTAGGCTCCACGCAAAGCCTACATGGAGTTTATATCTTTGCGTGGCAGTGTGCTAGGTTTCGTGACTGGCAACAGTGTTGCTGGCCAAGAAACCATGTAAACAAATGCAGACATCAATTCTGTTTCAAGCAGAGCATTTACAGTCTGTGGATTTGCACAAAATGCCACAATGATTACCAGGGCTTCACGGATAGCTGTCAGTCTTAGTGCAACACATGTACACAAAGGTCAACATAATGTGGGGAAATTTAACCAGAAATAGGGAGATATTTGACATAGATGTCACATAGAAATGTGCTAGAATGAAACTCAAACATACCTCTAAACCTGTTAGAGCAAGAAATCTGGACAAAGCCATAAATAATTGGGGAACAAAGGCTCAAAAATAGGGACAGATGTTTAATACTGCTCTTCCAAACTTAGAAAGTTGACAGAATAATAGGTTGTACAGTAGCCTGCACTTTCTGAAGAGCATGAAATTTAAACTCAAATGTCAGTCATCAGTTTCTGACTTCACTCTACAATGACATGCCAATGATTTGCCAGAAAACACAAATGTTATGAGGAAAAGATCAAAAATATGAGATAAAAACTGGATATTTTATACAAATCAGGACAGTTGAGAGGTATAAACTCAAATGTGTGTAATATTGTCTCACATCAGTCCTGAGATTATTCCAGTGATATGGCAGAAAGCCAAAATTTGATTAGGAACACATCTGGTCATCTGTTCAGTTGAGAGGCATGAATGCAAAGTATATAGTCCAAACACAGTACAGGACAGTATACCTACAGTGCAGCATACTGTGATATCTCATTCTTGGCATTGTGTACTGAAGCTAAGTAAATGATCTGTAACAAGACATGGAAAGTCTGTGTATTGAACAGGGATACACACATGAATTGTAGGAATGAACACAGGGAAAGAGGACAGGTGAAACTTCTTAATGTACAGCAAAGGATGGCATGCAAATGGAAGATGGTTGTAGCAGCAGCACCAAGCACATCTCTATATGGTACACTAAAGATTGTACAGGGAAAATGTGTTTTATGTGACTGCCACACAAGGTGATATAACAATGGAGAGGATTTCTGTATGAGATAAGGACCCTTACATGAATAACCCAGAGGACATCAATCAGGGATCTGACATACAATTGGGCTAGGGTGCATACTGTGAAGCTGCACAAACTGATATGCCAGAATATGAGTGTACTCTCAGCAGAGGCCTGCAGCAAGGTGGACACAGGTAAAGGTTAATGTAAAGCTTTACAAGAAACAGCCACAATCATGGACAATATCAGAATAATACCATCAGTAATCCCATGCCTCTGTAATACCATATGTGATTTACAGTGATAACAGGTGAGTCTGCACACAAACATTTGAACAACTGTGATGCATCCACATTCTATGAGGGTAACCACACACACACTGTCCTGGCACTGTAACATCTGCCAGAGGTGTTAGGAGGGACACTGCTATACCTGTATGTGAAAGTATGGGCAATGCAGGCTAGTTACCTGATGTGCATGGGATATATATGCATGGCACAATCCACACTGTCATGCCATTAATGTTGTCAAACACCTATGTATGTAGTGTGTTCATTATTCATGTAACTGTGTAGCACACATGTATCTGGTGCAATAACTTGATTGGTGTTCCACACCATCAGACAGTCATGTATATTTCACAGAAAGAATAGCTAGGTATGGCCAATAAGCTGTGTGACAGCTCACTATGACAAAAGTGATATACTTCTGTTACACATCACTGGAAGATGTGTCTTGAGGTACATGAAGAAGGGTGCATTGTCCACATTTATTGGTGTGACGAAGGCTGGGAACCATGAAGTTATTATAGCCTCTGATATGGATGTCCCTCACATAACCAGTACTTGAGTTACATTCAAGAGTATATTCAATACTGTGATCATATGCTGGTGATGTACCCTTACCATCTACCTCAGCACATGGGTCACATACCTATGTGGTCTGATTATAGGGTGTGATGTCCACATTATACTTGGATGGTGTGTTTGTTTCCTGAATCAACAAATCCCCCATGTGTCTTCTCAATGCAGGTGTTGTCATACCTGCAGCAGCAGTGTTTGGTATGTGTTGCCACTATCAGTATTATACTAAAAACCATAGTTGGAGTCAATGATTGCCAACATTCTGTAGTCCTTTAGGTAGCTGTGTGGACACAGCATGTGTATGTCATCTGTGATGTCCAGCACTTACATAATGGTCAGGAAAGGCCTAGCAGACAGCCCTGATGTACAGACCTGCTCACTGAATCTGTCAGCATAATAATATGCCATGTATGTAATACACTGGTCTACTCATTTGGTGATATAGCTGTTTATGGCCACATATGACAGTGTGGAGTGAATACCGCAGTGTGGGTTTGTGCCAAATGCCTTGACCTGGTCAAGTTCCACAGTATGATACTGTTGTCATCATGTATGCCCTTGATGCTCTCTTTGAGGACATCTATCAGATGTAACAGACCTGATATAGCATTAACAACTCACACAGGTCTGTTGCACACACCTGGAATATTACTAATTTACATGTATAACAGGTCCATGCTGACATGTTGGTCTACCTCACAATCGAGAAGAATCAGGATGTCTCTATATATACATGCATTAGGTGCTGCCCCCCAACAAAGGTGGAATTATTTTGATGTTCATCCTTGTATGGGGAGAATATAACAGTGTCTCACATAGTGGTGTAAAATGCTCTCTGTAATGTCAAGCAACAGCTCACACACACACACACACACACACACACACACACACACACACACACACACACACACACACACACACAGTTGACTGCAGTGAAAATAGAACCTCTACCTAAGTACATAGACTACACAACCCAGTACTTTACACACATGCCATATCTCAAGTCTGACTTGAAGTGTCTCAGACAACACTTTATAGCTTTAGCAGTGTCTTTTGAGGTGAATATAACAGTGTCCCACAAGGTGGTATAAAATGTTGTCTGTAATGTCAAGCAGCAGTTCACATACACACATACACCCAGTTGACTGAAGTGAGAACAGAACCCCTATATATCTAAGTAGGCTTACTACAGAACATGGTACTTTATGCAAGTGCCATGGCACAAGTTCAACTTTTGTAAGAGTGCAGGTGAACTTATAGTAGATGATATCAGCAGATTTTGGGAGGCCTGCATAGGTTCATCTCTTCATAGGTTCATAGTAGGCTACTAGCCTAATGGCCCTAGGGTATTTAGAAGCCTAAATCAGAACACAATCCTCAGACTCTGCAAATGCTATACAACCATCAATTTAATGAAAACTTTAAAAGAACAGCAATGCTTTCAGATCAACAACCCTTCTTCAGTGATTACACAATCAAGAAATAAATCACTCATTAAGCAGTAAATTTTAAAAAGTCACATGACGCAGCCAACCTATCATAAAACATTAACAATTAGTAATAAAAGTCATGCATAGAAAACAAATATAAATGTATGTAAAGAAATGTATAAAGAAATAGTAGTATAATTACTTAAAATTACCTAAAATCAAATAATTTTGACTTCATTTGTTTTAATTTAAGTACTGGCTTTAAGCTCAAAGTAGTATTTAGTCCTGGCCATACATCAGCTTTCAGCCTAATAATCCATTTATATTCAAGAAGTTTTAATCTACTATTCATGTCACCACCTCTTATATTATTAAGCAAGATGTCAATAACTCAGAAATCAAAATCATGCCCAAAGCCATTCTCCTGCACATTTTTAGCAAGTGCATTGGTTGACATATATATTTCATAGTTTCATAGTTTCATAGTATAGTACTAGGCTATCTGCCCTGGGGCATTTGTAAGCCTAGCCATAGTGATGTGGCTTTTGCCACCCCATGAAATGGTACAAAAATGTATAGAATAAATCTAGAATACTGTGCCTCTGTCTAGTAGTGACACAATGAAGGTCTCCTTATATAATAGAATTACTTTACTGTGCCCCTGTCTAGCAGTGACACAGATGTGACCCCTGGGGTAAACTTTCGATCTCCCATCCACTCATCAAGATTTCTCTTGAAGAGAGTCAGTGAGGAGCTCTGCCTAATATGAACTGGGATCCTGTTCCAAAGCATGGGAAGCCTCTGGGTTATGAATCTATCCCTCCAGCATGTCCTATTCATACTTGTGCCGAGGTTTAAGTCTTTAGCTCTCGTGGTCCTGATGGATTTGGATTTTTTGAGGTGGAGCATGTCCATCAAATCCTGATTGGACATGGCCTTGTACATCAGGCAGAGATCACCTCTGAGCAGGCGGTATGCTACTGAATAGAGCTGAAGTTTCTTTAGTCTGGCAGAATAAGACATATGTTGGAGACCCTTGATCCTTTTGGTGAGGTACTTTTGTGGTCTCTCCAGCTGTTGCAAGTGCCGGGTGAGGTACATACCAAATGGGGCATTGTACTCAATCATGGGTCTGATGAGTGAGGAATATAGGGGTACAATGACATCCTTGGATCTGGATGTGAATCCCTTCATGATGAGGTGTGCAAGGTAGAATGTTTTTCTAACCACTTTGGCAACGTGGGTGTCAAATGAGAGGTCGCTGTCTACTTGGGTCCCTAGGTCTCTGATTACTTTTTCCGTACTCAGTGGGTTTCTGTCTATGTGATAATTTGTGGGTACTTTGTTTTTTCCAAAAGGGATGACTATACATTTTTTGGCATTTAGTTTAAGGCCGTGACTACGGCACCAGTTGTCCGTTTCTGTGAGGCCTTTTTGTAGGATGTGTGTGTCTGCTGGTGTATCGACTATGGCGCCTAGTTTGCAGTCATCTGTGAACTTTGTCAGCCACAGCCCTCCCATGTTTGCTTTAACATCTGAGAAATAAATGCCGAACAAGAGGGGTCCCAGGACAGATCCCTGTGGGACACCACTTGTGACTGGCTTTGAGTCTGACATTGCTCCAGCGATTTTAACTTTATGGGTTCTGTCCTTTAGCCAGTTTGCAACCCATCTAGTGACATAAGGGTTTACTTTTAAGCTGTTTAGCTTATCTATGATGCCTGAGTGGGGTATTGTGTCGAAGACCTTAGCCAAGTCCAGGTATGCTGTATGGACTGCTTTGCCCTCATCAATGGCTCTAGTGACTGTTTCGAAAAAGTCAACCAGGTTTAAAAGGCAGGATCTGCCCTTCACAAAGCCGAACTGGGTGGGGTCAAGTGTCTGTAGGTCCCCTATGTCTCTGTTTATGAGTTCCATAATGATTCTTTCCATAGCTTTGCAGACCAGGCTAGTTAAGCTTATGGCGCGGTAGTTTCCAGGGTCTGTAGAGGCACCCCTTGTGGAGTGGGACCACTGTTGCTGTACGCCAGTGTACAGGTACATATCCCGCAGTAAGGCTAAGGTTAAATAGCATTTTTATGTGTGGGTTTAGCTCCTCTTGGAGTTCACGTAACACGCACCCCGGGATACCATCAGGTCCCATTGATGCTGTGTTGTCAGCTTTGTTTAGGGTGGTTCTCACTTGGACATCTGAGATGACAGGGAGATTACATTCAGCTGGGATAAGTATTTCTTCTTTTGAGGGTGAAGGAGGCAAGAAATTTGCACTGAACCTGTCAGCCAGAATGTTAGCAATATCTGTGGGTTCAGTGTATTTTTTGTTGTTGTGAACCAACTCTGAGCATATCTGAGGGTTTCCGCCCAGGTTTCTAACATAGCTGAAGAAGGCTTTGTGGTTATCTTTAGTGTCCTTAGCGATTTTTCTCTCAAAGTTTGCTTTGGATGTTTTTATGAGAGAACGTAGTTTTCTGCTAATGTTGATCAGAGATGTCTTTCCTTCGTGGGATTTCGCTCTGACATGCAGTAGCTTCCTTCTTTTGTTATACAATTTGTTTATGGCTGAGGTCCACCAGACAGGATGCTTACATTTGGTGGAGAGGGACTTGGATTTGTTTGGGATTGCATGATCCATGCATTCTTGGATATGTCCATAGAAAGCATTTGTGAAGGATTCGGCATTGCGGGATGTGGTATCCACTAGCACAGTGGGCTTAAAGGATACCATCTCCATCTTAAGAAGAGTGAAGTCTGCTTTTGAGAAGTTTTTCACCGTGGTCTTTTGTGCTGGGGGTGGAGGTGGGATATGTATATCCAGGGTGATTAGTTTGTGGTCAGATCTCACTAGTGAGGGGTATACTTCCGGTGTGGAGCATTTTGTCCCCATGTTTGTGATGATCAGGTCTAGTATATTATCTCCCCTAGTGGGAGAGGTGACTAGTTGTTCCAGTGCATTTGAATTTATGAATTCCAGGAACCTTTGGGCTAGGGTATTAGGGCTAGAATAATGTACCCAATCTATGTTTGAGTAGTTGAAGTCTCCCAGTATGATGGTATTTTGTGATACATTCATATCCTCCAATGTCTTCAGAAAGGCTGAGTGGGGTTCTTGAGATTGGCAGGGTGGTCTGTAACATGCTACCAGTTGTATAGCAGTTTTGCCTATGGTTAGTTGCACCTGTATGGTCTCTGATGCTTCATGTGTTGCTACTAACCTGGAGGTGTGGGTGTCCTTTATGAATATGGACACTCCCCCTCCCTTTGTGGTTTGGCCCGGGTTTTGGGGCCGAAAAGCATGATATGAGGTATAGCCTGGTAGCGCTGGGGTGCTCTCAGGAGCCTTGAACCAGGTTTCAGTTACTGCACAGATGTCGATGTTCTCCATGCTGAGGAGTGCATCAAGTGCCTGCATCTTGAGATTTAGACTTCTGGCGTTGAGCAGCATTACCCTTAGTTTTTTTCCATTTTTGTTTTCTAAGGAGGTGGGTTTGTCTTTTGAGCCTTGCCTAAAAAAGGCACTATGGGGGTGGCAAGAGCCTTAGCCAATATCCAGAAGCCCAGTGGTGACAGGTGTAAGCCATCCCTTGTGAAGCAGCGTGGCTTGTCCAACATATCATCCCAGGCAGACAGACATTGGATCCCCTTAGAATGACACCAGTACTCGAGCCAATTGTTAAAGCTGATCATCTTGTCTTTGTATTGTGGTATCATTCTTTGTGAGGGCAAGATGCTGCTCAGGGTCAGGGTCATACCAGCCTGGGCTACATAATCGAGAGCTCCTCTATGTCTCTTTTCATGTAGTCCAGGGAGGTTCGTCTCAGGTCATTCACACCAGCATGGACAATGACGGAGTCATATTTGTACTTGCTTTGGAGTGACCTGAGTGCGTGTGTTATGTGGCGGATCCTAGCCCCGATAGACAGCTCACAGTCACCTTCTCCTTGTTCAGCCTGGTCAGTGGGACATCAGTGTGTCTGACTATGGAGTCACCTATTACTAGTGTATCAGGCAAGGTGTTTGGCCTTAAGGGCTGCGATTGGTCGACACACTGATTTATTGAAGTATGTGTTGCATGTGTTTTGTTTTGAGGTGGTGGATTTTTGGATGTCTGCTTTGGGAGCCTCTGTTGTTTTGGTAAGTTTTTTATTAGAGCCTCTGAGTATGTCTTTGTGTTTTTATGTGTTTGGTTTGCAGTTGTGGTAGATCTATGTGGGACTGGGATTGTTGTGTGTGTGGTTGCCATCTCCTCCTGTCTGGTCATGCCAGCCCTAGGTTGAGAGAGTTCAGCCTCCAGTTTGGCTGTATAGTTGCATCTCTCACATGTATTTGTGTTTGTTGGGAGGAGGAGAGGGTTGTCTGTGTACATGAGACAATTGCAGCATTGTCTCAAGATGCCCAGATTGACCAGCTGAACTGGAGACGACACCAGTAATCTACCACTTGACATGCTAGAACAGTATAAGGGAGTGGTATACCTTTAAGGGAAGTGGGTATTCACAGGGGTGGTAAGTAGATGTAGTGCTTTACTTAGTACGAGAATGCTTACTTAGTAGAGAAGTATTGAGAACAAGTGCTAGGCTTATAATACAGTGAGTAGTCTGGTTATACTAAGAGTAGAGCTTCCTTAAGGGAAAGTTTGAAGAGCAGACTTGGCAGAGCCAGAAAAAGTTTAACCTTGTTTAACCGGCGCTGCGCTATGTGCACGACCGCGCAAAGCCGTGCAAACGCGGATTTTAAACAGTGAACTACAAAAGAGCTAGGAATGGCCCCAAACAACCAATTACTACAGCTTCTTGTGCTGAGGTCACTTCCCCCAAGGACAGGTAGGCTGCTCAAGGCTCCCCACTCCCACTGGTGAGCAAAGAAACTTCCTTCTATCCAAGTAAGGTAATGGACAACACAGGAACTACACCACAGCCTAGAATACCAATGCCTGTAAACTGGTCTAAACTAGTCGAGGAAGGCGGGAAAACAAGGATTATTTTTTTGTTTGTTTGGTAGAAACACACAGAAAATGCAGAGACAGTGATAAATTAGTTACACAGGCTAGCACACTTTAGTGGACAGCCTCCACAGTTAAATTAAACAAACAAACAAGCAAACTTTCGATCAAATTCGACTAAAATGTAACTTTAAGTGCAGATTTTAAAATAATGCAGCAATCAGATAAAAACAGTTCAGGCTAGTTCAAGGTAAGCTACAGAAGCTATTTCAAGTGAAAAAAAAGCAAAGATACTTAAATCCAGAAGATAGTCGCTTTTTGAGTTCCTTGCTGCTAGGACCACTCTGCAAATCCACGTGGAGCTTGTCTGAGCAGTATAGCCAGAAAAAAATGCCCAGAGGCGGATTTTAAACAGTGAACTACAAAAGAGCTAGGAATGGTCCCAAACAACCAATTACTACAGCTTCTTGTGCTGAGGTCACTTCCCCCAAGGACAGGTAGGCTGCTCAAGGCTCCCCACTCCCACTGGTGAGCAAAGAAACTTCCTTCTATCCAAGTAAGGTAATGGACAACACAGGAACTACACCACAGCCCAGAATACAGCAATGCCTGTAAACTGGTCTAAACTAGTCGAGGAAGGCGGGAAAACAAGGATTATTTTTTTGTTTTTTTATATCTGAACGATGTTCTATTATACATTCTCCTAACTTCCTCATAGATTTTCCAACATAAAAACCTGAACATCATTTACATGTAGCCAAATAAACAATGTCTGTGCTATTACATGCTGCTGAACACAGGCTACAGAGACTATTACCTTATGCAAGCACCACACCACAACTCTAACTTTAAAAAGAGTGTAGCTGAACTTATAGTAGATGACATCAGCATGCCATGCAGGAGACAAGATGTTGGGAGGCCTGCATAAGTTCATCACTTCATAGCTTCAAAGGAGGCTACTAGCCTAATGGCCCAAGGGCATTTAGAAGCCTAGCAATGTAAAAACAAAAGTACCCTTATTGAGCATAGTTAGATGTTTGTTGTTAGCAGACCGATGTTGTGAGCAGCACCAGCTGGCCCTGTCCATGATGAACATAGGTGCCACCCCAGAGGTGACTTTACAATCACCCAACCAGTTATCAAGGTCGCACTTGAACAGGGTCATTGTGGAGCACTGCTTCACACAGTGGGAGCCTATTACAGAAGAGTTTAAGTTGCTGGGGTATATATCTGTGTCCCTTGCATGTTCTGTTTATGTCACAGGCTAGATTGAGAATGCTGGGAAAGGTATTCTTGTCCCATATGATTTGCAGATGTCCATCATTTCCAGTAGGGCATTGTCTGAAAATGCTCTGTAGGCCAGGCATAGGTCACCTCTCAGTAGCCTACATGATACTGTGTACAGTGACAGGTCTGTCAATCTTTCCGTGTATGTCAAGTATGGAGGCCCTGGATTCTGCCAGGCACAAACCTGTGTATTCTCCAATTGCTGCAGGCATCTTTTGAAGTACAGACAAAAGGAAGCATTGTACTTTATTAGTGGTTGGATAAGGGTAGCATACAACAGAGGTATGACCACCCAGTCTTGGATGTGATGTCCATATGCAAGATGTGTGGAATGCAGAAAATGGGTATCACCACTATAAATACATAGTGATGAAAGTCTAGATTGCTATCAACATCTGTTCCCAAGTCTTAAAACACTATGTTTGAGCTTAGGTGAATGCTATGTATATCATAATTAGCAGGGGTACTTCATTGGCAAAGGGTACAATGAGGCACTGTATGCTTTAAGGTTCATTGTTTGAGTTTGCCACCAATCATTTTTTGTGCATCAGTCCCTTCTGTAATATGTTGCCATCACTCTGGGACTCCATATGTATGCATCCAGTTGCCACTCATCTGCAATTCTGGTAAACCACAGGACATCTACCATTGCCTGCTCTTCAGGGAAGTAGTTTAGAAACAGTTGATGGCCCAACACAGATCCTTGTGGTATTCTAATGGTAAGTGTCTGGTGGTGGAGGTGCATTCCCCAACTTTGAGGGGTGTGTTCTGTTGGTGAGCCAGTTGGCTATCCATCTATTACTGTATGGTTTAATCACACTTTGGAGATCTTTGCTGTGAGACACAAATGGGGGATAGTGTCAAAGGCCTTGGATAACTCAACATAGGTGTTATGTCCTGTTATCCCTCATCCAGGTCTCTGGGGTCAGTATCAAAGAAGTCCACAAGATTCAATAAACAAGATCTACCCTTGACAAAAACAAAATGGGCCAAGTCAAGTGTGTTGAAGCTCAGCTATGTCCCTGTGGGTATAGTCCATACTGAATCATTCCCTAGGCTTGCAGATAAGGCTTTTTAGGCATATGGGTGAATAGTTGTAGTTCTGCATGTTACCAGATTGATGTGCATTGCATATCACAGAACATTTGATATTATATTTTGTAGTCTGGTTGATATATGTGTGGAAAAATTACTGACACACCAAGGTTGCAGTGCTTGGTGGGGTGACAACGCATGGCTATATTCCAAATATGTGACATACTGTGAGATAGGGCCTTCAGTTTGTAATTTTTCCATATGTAATGTCATGTCATAGACAATAAATGGACAGTAAACAGCAGTAATATATAATAATATTTAGTTTTCCATAGCACAGCGGGCAGGGGGTTTGCACAATGGTTAGCAAAGTATATGCACATGCATGATACACCTGTTTGCATGTTGCTAAGCAGTGTGCAAAAGTGAACTACATTGCTAAAGTATGACAGTTATTATTGACTCTATGAAACATACCTGCTGCTTGACAGACTCTGTGGCAGCATGTGTTAATGCATTGATACATTATTGTTTGGGACCAGATGCTACTGGGTTCAAATCCAGGTGTATTTAATACTTTGAAATCCTTTACAGAGTGATATTGCAGTGACATGAATTGCTTATAGTAAATCTGTTGTGTGTTGGCACAGAGCAAGGGTGTTAAGCGACATTGCATGGGGTTAACCACAGCTGTTTTCCACCATTCACCATTGTTGCACATTGATGCACGATGCACATCTTCATGCAAACATGGAGCCCAAAAAGTGAAGGGATCTATTGCTTTTGCAGCAACTTATGTGTGTTGTGTGTGATTCTATTTTTTGACCAGATTAAAGTGGTGAAATGAAGTAGATAGGAACATGGTGAAATGAGGAGCAAGCAGGGAGAAGAAGAAAGGGAAAGCACGAGCAGGAATGTGCAGGAGGGAGGGAGGAAAGAACCATATCAATCCATTTCTTTACCAGTGTAAAGTGAACATATGTGCAAAATATTAACTAAATTTGGACTGTCACCTCTAGAGAGAGGGGTGACCACAACACAGTCATAATGTATAGCCAACTGAAATGAATCAAGTGTGTCAAGAAGGCGTGTGTAAAATGGAGAGCTATGTCTGGGATGATTTTTTTTTTTTTTTGTGAGACAGGTGCCCATTTATTTTTTTTTTTAGAGAGAGAGAGGAAAGTTGGGGAAGGGACAAAGGTATGTCTGGATCAGGTAAGTTCAGTAGGTGAGGAAGCAATTGCAGACAGACAAGACAAACAGGACAAGAGACAGGAATGGTGATGGACACAAAAGGTTGGGAGACTACTGGGGTGAGGGTGGGGGCATCCAGGGCCCATGGTCATCAAGCTGGGAGACAGTGAGAATCAAGTCCTCACCCACTGGACTGTCATCACTATCACCTCACTCCACTGGTGGCTGAAGTGTCTCCTCCTCCTCCTTGTACTACACAAAATGAGGGAGAGCAGCCTCTCCAGCTGGCTTAGGTATGTACCAATGGTGCTGTGCACTACCATACACACAATCCCTGACAACTTGGTGCAGGTGATGAAATCACCATCTCCGCCACTGCTCCCAGAGGGTACCACTGGATCTGCCTCCAAGGCAGGACTATCTGAGGGTGCAGATAGTGCAGCGGCAGCAGAATTAGTGTTGCCAGTTTGGCTCCCAGAAATGCCAGGCATTGGTGCTAGAGCTGGTCGAGGGGTGGCATGCAGATCCAGTGAGGCTGGCCTTCCCCACTCTGCTGTGGAGCATTTAGTGATGTGGTATACATGGATGACATGGACACATTTTGACAACACATAATAAAAATAAAACAACAAAATAAAAAAATTAAATTAAAAAAATTAAAAAAATAAATAAAACAAAGTACAAATACATTTTTATGATAACATAAAATAAAATAAAAAATACAATAAAAATAAATAATCATAAAATAAAATACATAAAAATTATTTTAATAAACAATATAAAATATAGTAAAAATAAAATAAAAAAGAGAGATAAGGGCTGGGGTGAGAGAAAAAGGGGATAAAATTAGCACCGTCATATGTGACATGCAATGCATTAATACAATTATTTAACTCCATCATCTTAACTTTTACATTTAAGTATACCTCCTAACAGATACACACTATACTACAGATTGCTGAAAGTAATCCTTGAAATGTGCATATATTGGATATATGTATGTTCCAGTTATATATATTACAGTTTACAGCAGGGCATTTGTGCTACTGGTATAGAGGTTTCAATTTAATGAAAATATTATTGAAGAAACAACAGCACTGTATAGTTGTGAAGTGTGATATTTGACCCCACAACCTCTGACTAAAGTCTAATATTGGATTCTTACAATTGGTTTGTGCTACAAACTAATAATGCATGCATATTTGCTTTTACAGTTGGGATATGCATACTCAATTTGGTACAACTGTATAAAATACCAAGCAAGCTATCTTTAACCTTTAATGCTACAGTAACACTACTCTTCTGCTGCATACATAGCACATGCTTCCCTCATTATCACTAATCTAGCCCCATGGGCTCTGACATTACAGTCCCAATCACTGGTAGCTGTGGAAAAATAGAAAAGAACAGAACACCATTATGCATACCAGTCTTACCTATATTTAACTTTGTAAGTCTTACAAGTACTCTCTGTAGTTGATACTTACACAGGTGTGGGATGTGCACAGTCCTAAATTCCTCAATCCAACAGTTAAGTGTATCCCTCCTCCACCTCTGTAGGTCATTGAAATGATGCCTACATTGCTCTTCAGTGTACAGGATACCTGTGGCACTGGATACAGCCCAGGCTAAACTAGCCCAAGCCTCAGACTTGTACTGGGAGCCAGAATAGTCCCCTACAGTAGCCTCTGGCTGTGGTTCTTAACTAGGAGTCCAATGAATATCCTGGACTCCTGGACACCCCACCTCTGTGACCTAAACCTGGCACTTCCCCGCAAACACCTACCATGTCTGCCATAGATCTAGAGCAATGGAGACTGATGCTTTCCTGTCAATTAAAGTTATCATGTCTACTGGAGTGCATACACTGTTTGGCACTGCTGCATTCCACGTACCATTGCACAAATGCATTGCTCAGGAGTGCATCCTGCCACAGGACTAGTTACATGACATTTCCTATTTTACCAGTCATTCTTAACGTCTCGCTGTTAACCTCCAAGTCACACTGCTTAGCAGGTTTGTGAGATGCCCAATAATATTAATTGAATGTATTCAGTTTCTATTTTTAGCTGGGTCCCGTCTGCTTCCTGGGTGGTCCAGTTATCCATTTTGTGCACTGCCATGCTTTGCGCAAATGAGACAAGCACAGCCAAACCCACCATTCATTTCCTCCATTCCCATGATTGCATTACTGGCCATATTGTGCAAATACTGGCCTCAAAAAAAAATTAGACAAAGACAGAAAAGGAAAAAAAGAGGAAAAAATGGGCAATTAGTTGAAATGAGGAAAATCAATGTATGACATACACAAAAGAAAATGATGGGTCAAATGAGATATGTCTACATAGATCTGAATTTGAACTCTCACTCCAATGCACCTTCAGAACACAGGATGGGTGTCTTATCCCTTCTTGCCACACAAACAGCTTTGCAGCAAAGAACTGAACTCAGTCTGTACACAACCAACTGTAAAAGCATGTACAGTGATATCAAATCATACAACTGTTATTTGTACATTTATTACTTTTGGATGTAGTGCACCTAGTGATCACACAACCTGTCATGATCATTCCTTGCAGATATACAGCTCTGTCTTACATTTCTGTGTTTGTTGGTCATTCTTCAGTTATCTGAGATATGCAATGTGTGTAAGCCATTCTATATAAATGGCCTTAAAATGTGTGAGGATATTAAATGGAAATAATAGCATATGCAATTGCCAACAAATGAAGGGCAGGTTGGATGCTAAGGAATGCAACCTATGAATTGTGAGATGCTTACTTACATTTCCAGCATTACATCTAACACTTTGTAGATCTAACCTGACATACCCAGTGGAAGTAAAGAAGCCTGCAGCACTGTTGTGTTTTCCTTCTCTTGACCAGTAATCATTCACAGTTGCAATCCATTAAGAACAAACACTGAGGGAGTGCCTATACTATGTTTACATCTCCTACATGGATCAAACTATTTAGGATTCAGCAATTCTAATGAATTCACACCATCTGCATCTTCACCATGTTAACAGCTCTGAATCTACACCATATAAAAAGGCAACCATGTAGCTAGGCAAACTGGTGGTGAGGAGACTTGTTTATGTGGGGAAGACTGCACATGCGCTATTTCTTCAGGATATATCTGTACAGAGGAGTACTGAACTTCAGAAGACATGCTTCCATTTTGTCAGCTACATGCTGCACATGCTGGAATGTATTTAAGAAAAATCTGAAGCAAAGGCTTTTACACTTTTGTCTGTATGCATTAGTTAGAAGTGTACTGATGACACGAGCATGTTTGTCAAGCCATTTCAGAGGTATACATGATTGCCAATACATGAAACTAGGATGATGTGTGATAAATATGTACAAATGTTTCAGGGACAGTTCCTTTGATAGCACATTTAGCATTTTGATAGTTTGTTAGCAAAATGCATCATTTTCCTGTTCTTTTGGGGGAAGCAAAAGTGAGTTATTGTTATGGCACAAACAAGGATAGACTGTTCTTTTGTGGGGGCCAGCAAAGGTAAGTTACTGTTCTGGCACAAACAAGGATATGTTGCTGTTGCTACTCTCCCTGTTTTGCACCCGACATGTTGTTTGCATTTCACATCTGTAGACTGTTGAATGTTTCTCCAGGGGGTAATACTGAATGACTGCCTTTTCTGTTTTATCTAGAAACAATTATTTTGTAGTTATGCAATACATATGTGTATTATCCTTCTGTTGTCTTTTAGGACACCTAGGAGTATGCCACCCAGGCATGTCAGTCCTTGCAGACCCCCCCCCTTCACCAATGCTGAGAACCAGGTGATAGTGGATGGCTTTAGGCAACATGATGCTTTTCTGCTGGAAAGGGGACAAGGAGATATGGCATGTAACATGGCATGGCAGAAATAGATGCTTGGTGCCAGAGCCATGGGCTCAAGCTTAATACCAAGAAATGTATAGTTATCCCCTTTGGGAAAAACCATGTACCCATGAATTACCACATAGGTGGCAGTACACTAAACACCAAAAGTGTGATGAGAGACTTAGGGACACAGGTGGACAGTAGTCTCACCTTCGATAACCACATCGCCAAAACAGTCAGGAAATCCTTCTATGTGGCACACCTCATCACTAAGGGCTTTTCATCCAGAAAACAGGAGGTCATTCTCCCACTGTATTCATCTCTCATTAGACCCATTATAGAGTACAACACCCCATTTGGTAGGTACCTCACAAAACATCTGCAACCGCTGGAAAGGCCACAGAAATACCTCACTAAAAGAATCACAGGCCTAAAGCAGATGCACTATCATGACCATCTAAAAAAACTCCAGTTATACTCTGTGGCATATCATCTACTCAGAGACGATCTCTGCTTAACATACAAGAGCCACACGCACTAGAGATCTAAATCTTGTCATCACAATAAACAAAACATGCTGGAGGGATAGGTTCCTGACCCAGAGACTCCCCATACTCTGGAATAGAATGCCCATACATGTCAAGCAGAGCACCTCCTTGGCCCTCTTCAAAATTAACCTTGATGATTGGATGGGAGATATGAAATGCACCCCGGGGATTACATCAGTCACCCTGCTAGACAGGGGTCCAGGGAAGTAAATATTATGGGAAGAAATATCCAGGGAATTGTTATGGCTAGGCTTGCATAGGCCCTAGGGCCGATAGTCTAGTACCAACCTATGAACCTATGTAGGATGCAGATTTGGCACCAGATAGTTGATAATATGAATGCCATGGGTGGTCATGGCAGGACATGCAAATAGGTGCACCACAGGCCCACTGACATGATCACATCTGCATGGATAAGAGAAGATGCAGTGGGCCATGACCAAATGGTTACTGGGGCAGGACCACCACTAACACCCAATGAAGAGTTCCTGGCCAATATCAGGGATTCAGACAACTCCCAGGAGAGCACAGTACAGCATGTTCCAGATGTTGGAGCAAGAGTTTCAGAGACAGGAAGCACGTCCTAGGAGCAGCTTCCAGGTATGCTTTGGTATCTCAGCAGTTCAATACTGTTGTATAGTAATACAATTAAAGTCAATAAGTTACTTCTGTGTCACATGTATTTTTTTTGGGGGGGGTGGGATTGAAGACTGCTGCAAAGACAACCACAAAGCATTCTATAACTATGTCAAGAATCTAAATGGCAATGCTCAGATCTGCTCTGAACTAAAACAGAATGGCATTAAATATACTGATCTGAAGGATATTGCCAATATCCTGGCAGATCGATTCAGTGCCAACTTCACCACCCTCTCACCCCCTAAATGGCCCATCTCAATACCGGAAGATTGCCAAATTCCAGTAATAACGGCCACACAGGTACAAAACGCACTTTCTAAAGCCAAGAATACAGCATCCATGGGACCAGATGACATCCCGGGCTGTGTACTACATGAACTACAGTATGAACTGGCACCTCACCTAAGTGTCATGTTTAATCATAGCCTCACCTCAGGTTTCGTGCCCACTGAGTGGCGCAGGGCTACAGTTATCCCAATCCACAAGGGGGGATCCACCTTGGATCCCAGAAACTACCATCCCATCAGTCTGACAAGCCTTATCTGCAAGGCCATGGAGCGTAATATCATGGAAATTATAAACAAAGACATTGGCAACCGTCAAACACTGGACCCCACCCAGTTTGGGTTTGTGAAGGGCCGATCTTGTCTCCTGAACCTGATTGACTTCTTTGAATCAGTCTCCAGAGCCATGGACAAGGGTAAGGTGGTCCACACAGCCTATCTAGACCTTGCCAAGGCCTTTGACACCATCCCCCACTCTGGAATCATAGATAAACTTACTAAGTTGGGCATTAATCCCTATGTCACCCAATGGGTTGCTAAATGGCTTACTGATAGAACCCACACTGTAAAAGTAGCCGACTCCAAATCCAGCTCCAGACAAGTGACAAGTGGAGTACCTCAGGGTTCAGTCCTGGGGCCGCTCTTGTTTGGCATCTACTTCTCTGAAGTACAGGTCAACACTAAGGGACTCTGGCTAACAAAGTTTGCAGATGACTGCAAACTGGGAGCCATTATTGAATCCCAAATGATGTGGATACTCTACAAAAGGGTCTTACAGAAACAGATGCTTGGTGCCAGAGCCATGGGCTCAAGCTCAATGCCAAGAAATGTATTGTTATCCCCTTTGGGAAAAACATGTATCCATGAATTACCATATAGGTGGCAGTACACTAAACACAGAAAGTGTGATAAGAGACTTAAGGACACAAGTGGACAGTGGTCTCACCTTCGATAACCACATCGCCACAACAGTCAGAAAATCCTTCTATGTGGCACACATCACCAAGGGCTTTTCATCCAGAGAAATGGTAGTCATTGTCCCACTGTACTCATCCCTTCATTAGGCCCATTATAGAGTACAATGCCCATTTGGTATGTACCTCTCAAGACATCTGCAACAACTGGAAAGGCCTCAGAAATACCTCACTAAAAGAATCACAGGCCTAAAGCAGATGCCCCTCGCTGACCGCCTTAAAAACTCCAGCTATACTCTGTCGCATATCGTCTACTCAGAGGCGATCTCTGCTTAACATACAAGGCCATGTCAAACCCAGAGCTGTTGGACATGCTACACTTAAAGAAATCCCAATCCCTCAGAGCTACACGCTCCAGGGATCTAAACCTTGTCATCACAATAAACAAAACATGCTGGAGGGATAGGTTCCTGACCCAGAGACTCCCCAGACTCTGAAATAGATTGCCCATACATGTCAAGCAGAGTGCCTCTTTGAACCTCTTCAAGAGGAACCTTGATGATTGGATGGGAGAAAGGAAATTCACCCCAGGGATCACGTCAGTCACCCTGCTAGACAGGGGTCCAGGAAAGTAAATAATGTGGGAAGAAATAGCCAGGAAATTGTTATGGCTAGGCTTGTATAGGCCCTAGGGCTGATAGCCTAGTACCAACCTATGAACCTATGCAGTTATTTGCTTAGGCTGGAGTTGACAGCCACAGTCTTGTTGAAAGTATAGTTAATGGACATATAAAGGTGGAAGTATTACCCCCCGTGTTACTGTTACCTTTGATGATGTTACCTTTACCTCTTGCTTAACTTCTTCCAGGACCATCTGGATTGCAGAGGAGAATCTCATCTGCATATGTTAAGCCACACATTGTTATGTCAGTACTGCTGAGCAATTTAAAGACATTTTAGTGTATGCTTTTGATGTCAGGCCTGTTGTATGTATTGCTGTACTGCCTGGAGTAGTGACAGCACTGTTACTTTGTTAGCATGTATTGAACTATAGTAGTGTAGGTATTAATTTTTTCCTGTGTCTGTTGCTTTTCATCACAGGTGATCATGACAGTGGGAGTGTGGGCCCTCTGCCACCTGATGTCAATGTATCAGCAGACTCTGATGATGATGGTGGCCAAACTGAGGCACAGTCAGGGGATGCAGAGGTTGAACCGACACTGAGGTTGACATACAGCCATCCCCTGCAATTCCATTGGACACAGCCAGTATGCCTACATCTACCCATTCCAGTGAGCCCTCAAATACTGGACAGGTAAAGGGCAAGGCCAATGATCAGGGAAGTGTGGCTACTGTGGCTTCAGTGCATTTTGACTCTGGCTGTAGCCAATGTGTGGGGGTAATGCTATGAATAAGGGTTGACAGGGGTGCTCGGAGGGGGCCTGCTATCTCTCCTCCACCTGGTGCAGGTGTCTCTTCCCGTGTCACTCAACATATGTTTAGGGTCATCATGGAGGCACAGGCATGAACCCTGTGCAAGTTATGATAACTGTGCCATATCCCTGTTTTCTATCTTTTGGATTTAGGGATACATAAGCTTTGTGTCTGATGCTCAGGGTGCATAGATAACTCACTGATTAGTATATCTGCATTTGTGGTGTTGAACTGGTAATTGTACCTTTGACTTATATTGACCTTGGAAAGTTAGACAGTTGATAGCATTAACATTTTCCAGCTCTATAGCAAATGATCTTGTGAGGGTTGTGAAGTCAGAAACTGCAGTGTGTATCATTACTTTCTAACTTTCCTCTTTAATGATTTTCCAGTACAAATATATGGTGCAAAACTGAGGGCATGCAGTGATCATCAGTACTTTGGAGAGGTATGACTGTGTGAATCTTTGATGCCTGAGGCCTACTACTTAGTAATGGACACATATAAATCAAATAAGTCTCTGCTGTCACATGTTAAGATAATTTCTGTACAAATCTCCCTCAGTTTACTTGCTTACTGCACCAAGTAATGAAATACATGGATATGCCACACATACATATTATTAAACAATATATTCCAGGTTCAGGACTTACCTTGTAAAGGCAGTAGTTGCCACAGTTTTAGTTCAGGTCTGACTCTGTCTGATGCAAGAAGTACACAGACAATACTTAGGTAGGTAACAGTTGTGTGAGTTGCCTGACATCAATGTTACTATATGTATGTGAGTAGGAGGAAGGTTTTAGGCTCCTAGGTGGAGAGTGAGTGTGCTATGTGTTGTCTCTTAGCCAATGTAAGGGCATACTGAGCATCCCTACATCTCCCCATATCCACAGCAGTTGGTGGTTCCCCCTCTGACTCCTCATCTGCCTGTGGCTGTGGTGACCTCGGCATTGGTGGTGGGATGTGTGCCCCTTCCCTTTGCTGATCCTGCTGAAGCTATTTCCTCAGGATTATGTTGTGTAGTATGGCACATACTTTGAATATTTCTGTATATGTTCATGGAATGAATTGCAAGGGTCCCCCAGATGTTTCTAGGCACCGAAACCATGACTTCAGCAGCTCAAACACACACTCTATGATATTTCTGGTTTGAGCATGTACCTCATTATGGCATTCTTCCATGGGTGTGCATGCATTTCTGATGGGTATCATCAGCCATGATTCCAGTGCATAGCCTGCATCCCCCAGTAGATGACCCTGTGGAATATCCCCCCTAGCAAACATCTGGTACAGACAGAAGGTGTGCCAGATATGTGAGTCATGGTAACTGCCAGAGTTGCCCGCACACACGTTCAAGATGATTCTCTTGGCATTACACACAACTTGGCAGCTGATAGAGTGGTAGCCCTTTCTGTTTAAGTAGATCCTACACTGTTCGGCAGGTGGTGCCTTCATTTCTATATCTGTGCAATCTATGGCACCCAGTATTTCAGGATAGTGTGTTACACAGTAGAACTCCTGCATATTTCTGGCCCTCTCCTCATAACTACAGGGAAAATATATGTGGCCACTGGCATGTTGCAGCATAGCATTCGTGAACTGGTGGAGGATCCTGGATGCTGATGCCTGTAACACCCCCAGCATGTCCCCCTTTGGTTTATGAAAGATACCTGTAGCTAAGATTCCAAGGACTGCACATACCTTTGTCTCCACTGTGATGGATTCCCCTCTGTTGGTTCTGGCACTGAGTTGAGGATGGCAGAGGTTGCAGAGTTCCTGTAGTGTTTATTGAATCCCCCGGTTGTTTTTTTTTTTTTTTTCAGAAATATTTTTTCTTGAATGTTATTACTTAGATTTCTGACCGATGGACAGACGTCCAGCTAAAAAACAAAAACAAGTAAAAGCAGTTAACTTCTTATGCTGAAAAATGCATGTAAAGTCTCTTAAAAACACCTTTGTTAATTTATCATTTAAGATATAGGCAAACATACATTAACAGAAAAAACAAACCATATTAACATTTTTTTCCATTTACATACATTATACATCATATACAGTTCATTTATTTTTAACTATCACCAGCCCAGCATTACTTAAATTGTTGAATTCCTGCCTTCCCTTAAACCTCACTCCTAATAATACATTATTCTAAGTGTATTGCTCTCAATTTTTTTATTTATTTTCATGTAATTTTCTCCTTCCCTTTTCTAAAGATCCTTCTTCCAGTTCTTTTATATTTAATATTGCAAATATGGTTGGTTTAGACTTTTTCATTTTCTAGTAATTGCTTTTTTGGCATCCAACAGAATTAAACTTAATAAGGCCTTGCTATATCTAGGCAATCCAGATCCGTGCCCAGCTCAAAAGAATAATTTCCTTACTTACAGCCAATTGCTCACCCAATATTTCTGACAAAGTACTATGTAGGGGATTTTTAAAATCTGCCAAAACATATGTTTCCATTTATCCCTTTCTTCCTCATCACACCCCCAACCTTTGCTATCTGAGAAAAAAATTCTTTGAAGTCTGCTTGGGATATAAAATGCCTATGCAAACATTTCTAAGCAAAGATCTTAAATCTTTTGGACTAATATGCATACTTGGAAGTGATACATACCCATTGTTCTCCTGTAAATTGCTTTTCCAGTATCTCTTCCCAGTCTTTTCTAACTTCTTCTGATTGATTCTTATGGTTATCTTGCAATACTTTATAAGCCCTTTAATTATCCCTTTTTAACAGAAGCCTCTGTTCTAGATTCAACTAAAAACTCTACCAGAATTGGTATTTCATTTAAGATTCCCATATCCCTTTCTCTGTGCCTATACTCTTAAATAAATTCTTGATAGGGAAGGCAGTCTCTAGCCTGCAGTCCAAATGTCTTCTTGGCCTCATCCAACTCTGTTACCTTTCCCCCCTGATTATTTGCTCCCAATACTTTGGTTCCTTTGCCACTCTCCCCCTGTAAATTCTACTCTCCTCTTGCCTATTTTCTGTATCCCTATTTGCAGTCATCCCAATTTGCATTTCTCCTTTCTCCGTTCTCATGTTGGCTTAGTTCTTAGAATACATTCTGCTGTTTTTTGAATATAGCATTATGTATTGTTGTTGTTATTCTCCTTAAAGATCTGCATCCAAAATCCCACTCTCTCTCTTTATTTCTTGAACTTCCCTCTTCTTCATCTTCATCCCTTTCCATTTTGAATTATAACCTCTGCTTGTATTATGTATATGAGCCTTAACTATGTAGCTCTAAACTATCCCTTCAAATTAAATAATCCTAAAACACCTTGTCCTCCTGCTAGAAGGATCAACTTATTCCATTTAACTCTTGCCCTCTTCCTGAATAAAGGAAACTAAATTTAACACAATGTTCACAGTTCTCTATGCAGTACTTCTTTGCTAACCAAATAAAGGCACAAAAGATAAAAATGTATTAGAGGAATCTAACAGACCCAAAATAACACTAACTGGCATGTATTTCCTTAGAATACTATGAATAAAAACATACAACTATAACATTGTATTGTCTAAGATAAAAAGAGAATAAAGAGAAAATGTGCAATTAACAGTGCCAAAAGGCAAGACTTGGGAATGATAAAAAAAAAAAACTTGTAAAACTCTGCAGAGCAGCTGTTCAATTCAAACAGCAAGACAGAACTAAGCAGGATTCCCAGTGCATTTCCAGGAAAGTCTGACTTGGAACAAAGCCAATTTTCAGCAGAGGCCCAGGGAGAAACACTTCAGACATATGTTTTTAATGTTGGAGGAAACTGGAGTACCCAGAGAAAACCCACATAAACACAGGGAGGATATGCAGACTCTACACAGTAGGCACACCAGCGAATCTCTTGCTGTGAAGCAACAATGATACCACTGCACCACTTCGCCATCCTTCCCTAGTGGCCACAGAAGAAGATAATATCCATTTGTCCCCCTACCTCTTAACCTCTCAGCTCAAGAAATCTGGACAAAGATAGAAATAATTGGGGGACAGACACCCAAACATAGGGACAAATTTAAAAAATTGCTCCTATAAATTTAGAAATTTGCTAGAATAACAAGTTTTGAATTATTATGTATTTTCTGAATGATATGAAGTCTGAAACTCAAACATCTCACATTATTTACTATTATTTTGTGATCAAAACCTGAATAATTTGCCAGAAAGCTGCAAATGTTATGGGGAAAAGATCAAAAATTTGAGGAAAAAATCTGGACATTCTCAAAAATCTGGACAGTTGAAAGGTATGTTTGTACCTACAGATGTTTAGCTGCTGAAAATGATGAGCTTAGGGAGAGTACAGTTGTTTAAGTAAGCTTACCATAACAGTAGATGTACCAATGATCACTGTTGCAGTACCCTAAGCTATATAACAAGTACCTCCTACTGGCTCACCTCCTAACATACCCTATAAAACCTCCCTCCAACTGTAAACTCTTACCTCTCTAATAATATTAAGTTCTACCCAATTATGCCCTTCCAATTACGACTATTAATACTGATCTCTCTCATACCAGCTCTAACTACTACCTATCTCCTGACATCCTTTGAACAACGATTCCACTATACCCTCCTCATCCCTTCCAAACACACTTTAACACCTACACTAACAAAATTTCCCAACTTCCTAACTGGCATTTCTAAACCCAGCTACCTACTAGCTAAATTTCACAGACTAGTACACATCAAATATAGCAACCTAAAAACTAAACAAACATTTAACTATTACTGTAAGCCTCTCCAACCTAAGTACTTTATATTTCTCCACTCCTTAACAGAAGGGGACATTCATCCAAATCCTGGCCCAACATCCATCACTGCCACTACAAACTGTTCCCAAGGCAAAACTATCACTTTACCTCTGATCAATCTACCTAATTCACTCTCCATTGCTCATCTTAACATACGTAGCATATGCAATAAAATCCCTCAAGTTCATGCCCTTCTAGATGTCCACCAATTTGATATCCATTGCTTATCAGAAACATGGTTAAAACCCACAATAAAAGATAATGAAATCACCCCTCCAGGATACAGTATCATTCGGCTAGATCACAAATCAAAAAAAGGAAGAGGAGTAGTAATTCTCTATAAAGCACACACACAACTTAGCACTGTAAATCTTAACCTATCTTTAAACAACAGTGCTGAAACAATTATCTCCAAATTCCAGCTTAACAGACATAAAGCCATAAACATAATTTGCGTGTATGTTCCCCTAGGTAACAACATCTGTATACTTGAACATATCCTAAATTTTCTCTCTTCTAATCTCCCACAGGAAACCATAGTCCTAGGAGACTTTAATATTGATTGGAATTCATGTAGCAGTACAAACCCTACCAACCATATTAACCTTTATGGTTTCTCACAAGCTATTAACTCCCCCACCAGAATTAATAGACTTAACAATAAAGAAAGCACCTTGGATTGGATTCTTACTAACAGTCCTCTCCAAACTTGCACAACAGGAACTCTCCCAGATGACCTTAGTGACTACCTGCTAATATACATAATCAGACATAAAACCAACCAAACTTTCCCAAACACTTTTAGAACAGTTCGCACCAAAAAGCATTTTAACCCTGAGCTGTTCCAAACAGAACTTAAGCAATGTAATTGGTCACCATTAAGATCCCTCCCTATAAATAAAGCAGTTGAATACTTTAACTCCACATTCCTAACAATCCTGGACCATCACGCCCCAATACGTTGTACTAGAAATAAAGCTAAACCTGCACCTTGGCTCTCAAACAAAACTAGGCAACTAATCCTTCACAGAAATAAATCCTGGGCAAAATGGCGAACTACTAAGAATTCTACAGATCACCTAGCCTATAAACAACAAAGAAATAATACAAAAAAAGCCATCCTACTAGACAAAAGGAACCACTATCTCCAGCTACAACAATCCTCCCTCAAGGAACCACAAAAGTTTTGGACTAGTATTAACAAACTTCTTTATCCAGGTGAAGCTATTACCCCCAACCCTTCAGGCTCTAACCCTGAAAATTTAACAGAAACAGCTAATGCCTTTAATTCTTTCTTTACCAATACTATCCAAACTTTGGCTAGCCACCTATCCCCTGATACCTCTAAACTGCAAACTCCCACTACCAAACCACCCCAGCATTTAATTTAGAACCAGTGTCTACATCTTATATCTGCTCCTTACTCCAAAAGCTAAAACCAACTACCCCCTCAGCTGACAAACTCCCAGCTGAATTCCTGCAAAAAGCAGCTAAAGCCATAGCTTATCCCATCTCCACACTGATAAATAGAACCATAAATGAAGGTATTATCCCATCCATCTGGAAAATTTCTCATATCATCCCACAACATAAAGGTGGTAGCTCCAATGACATGTCCAACTTTCATCCAATAGCTATACTCTCCCCACTTGCAAAAATAATGGAAAATTGCGTCCACAAACATCTTTTCCATCACAACCTACTAGCTAACTGTCAACATGGATTTAGACCTTTTCACAGTACCACTACTGCCTTGCTTTCCTTCAGAAACTGTATCAACGAAAACCGTAACAAAAATATTATTTCCTCCGCAGTCTTTGCCGATTTATCGAAAGCTTTTGACATGGTTAATCACCAAATCCTTCTACATATTCTGAAGTCCCTATCACTTGACCCACTATCTATGAAATGGTTCACATCCTACCTTGAAAACAGACAGCAGGCTGTACTCTGGCAAAATAAACCATCTAATCACCTTCCTATCTCACTAGGTGTCCCACAGGGCGCCATATTAGGCCCTCTCTTGTTTTCCATTTATATCAATGACCTCCACTTAGCCATTCCACTCACCACATGCATTCAATATGCAGACAACTCTACTATAGTCTGTTCAGCCACCTCCCAGGCCAAACTCCAGTCTCTTACACAAAAAGCTTTCAGTACAGTAGAACACTGGTTCTCTAACCACTGCCTCCTAGTAAACCCCAAAAAACTAAACTTTTACTCTTTACACCAACCCAAAAGTCTACCCCTTTACACCACTCTCACATCAAATAATGGCACCCTTATTTCTCCTGACCCAACCACTAAACTATTAGGAATTACAACTTACAATAATCTCAACTTTGATACCCACATAAATACCACAGTAAAATCAGTTAACAGAAAATTAGGATCCCTCTACAGAATAAAACCCTTTCTTACACCAGTTGCTAGGACTGCTATAGCTAGAACTCACTTATTCTCAACCCTTCTTTATGCCTCTCCCATTTACACTAACCTCTCAAAAAATAACCTTAACAAACTAGCTATATCCTATAATAACATTGCCAGGTTCACTACAGGCTCTCCTTTTAGAACTCATCACGGTCTAAATCTGAAACAACTAGGCTGGTTAGAATTACTGAATCAAATTCAATTTCATCAACTTACAATAACACATAAGACCCTTTATCAACCCAGCAACACTCCCATACTCTCCAGCTTCATTATACCATATAACAATCTCAAAAATCTACGCTCCTCAAACAAAATGCTTATGAATACTACTAAATCTAAAAACTTAGCAGGCGACTCCTTGTTCTCTAACTCTGTCGGAAAAGTATGGAATCAACTACCACCTGACCTTACAACTCAGACCTCTCTCCCACTTTTTAAAAGAAATCTAAAGCTTTATTTCAATAACCACTGGTTATGCTCCTGTACTAACCCTGACTAACATTTCTTTTGACTCTAATCTTCTACCTTCATCTATTATAACCTTCTTAAAATGCTTCTATAGCCTTTAGTCTTGCATAGAAATTTAATGTTTACAATTATACTATAACTTCTCTAGTATACTACCCTTCTAAGATTTGTTTATCCTATAATTAGTATGAGTAGCTCATCTTCTAAAAAAAAAAAATATATATATATATATATATATATATATATATATATATATATATATATATATATTTACATTTTTTAGCAATTTCTTTAGCTAAGGTTTTATATTATAATTACTGCTGTGTAAAACTGTTTTATGTTATATCCACTATTAATTTTGTAGGTTTTCCTGGAGCTTTTCTCCCCGGGCCTCTACTGAAAATGGACATATATCCAGTTAGACTAGCCCGGTCAACAAATGTAAAATAAAAAAAAAATAAATAAAAAAATATGGGTTATATCTTATATAGGATATATCAGCCAGCCAGCTTCCAAAGCTTCAGGGTACCTTCCACATAACCAAACCATTAGCTATACAAAAATGACAGGATTGGGTGACACGTGCGTCAGGGCTTTCCTGCCTACTGAAAGACAGAGGCTAAGCCCAGATTAAAAAAAAAAACATTTCCAAACAAGGGGGATGGCTGGAGGGAGTGGCAGCAGTAATCATTCAGACATCTACTATTACGGAAAATTTACTTACACTTCTGTACTATATTCTTCATATTGATCACTGCTGCAGTAACCTAAGCTATATGGGTAGATTACCACACCTCAGAGTAACATGGAGGTGGAAGGATCCAGAAGCTACTGAAGAAGTGACCTAGCAAAGTCTGTCCTACACCTGGAGAAGGAATCTGGTTTATAGTGCTTTGTAAAAGTATGCACAGAGGACTAAGTTGCTGCTTCTAGAATACTTCTACAGTCCAACCCTTTCCAAAAAGCCATAGATAAATTTAAAGCCCTGGAAGAGTGAGTCTTGACCCTGCCTTGAATAGTTTTTGTTGCATTGGGAATAACAAAAGGAATAGCCAGAGACATCCATTTGGATATAGTCTGTTTTGACAAAGGTTGCTTGACTCCCTCCTTCTTACCTTCACAGGAAATGAATAACTGAGCAGAAGTTCTGAAAAATTCTGTCAAAATAGTGCCTGAGATCCCTGCAGACATCCAAGGTATAAAGTATCCTTTCCCCTCATTTTATGGATACTTTTTCTTAAATTAAACTTAGGTATCACCTCAGACATAAAATTTATTTTTTATTTATTTTATATTTGTTTACTGGGAAAGTCCAACTGGACACAAGTCCTTTTTCACCATAGGCCTAGGGAGAAAAGCTCCACATAAAACAGAGAAATGTCCACATTTACAAATACAAGTTACAGTGAAATGTACAGATTTATACATTTAACAAAGATTAAAAAAAAATCTTATGTACACAAGTGCATATACAGGCTCCATAAAAGAAAGATTAGTTCTCAAAGAAACTTGTCTCTAAAAGATGAGATAAGATTGACCCATTATAAGAGCTTGCAAGTCAGCCACTCTTCTTGCAGAGGTCAGAGCAATCAGCAAAACTATTTTCCATGTTAAGAACCTCAGATCAGGCAGATGAGCTAGTTCAAATAGAGCAAATATTAGCTTATCTAACACAAAAATAAGGTGCCAAGGAGGAGCCACTGATTTTCAGGGAGGCTTCATATGTAGCATCCCTTTGAAAAACATTTTTACATGATCGTATGCTCATAGGATCAAAGGAGGTTACTAGGCTATTGACCCATAGATTACTTCAAGCTTAGCTGTTTCATCCCAATGTAATTCCAATGATACTCTAGTCGATACCCAGGATTGTATTTAGTAATGACTGCCCATGTCCAGGGGGCTTGTGGGCGCTAGGGTCTATATCACGTTATCAAACATTTAAAAGTTCGAACACCATATGGTCCACACCATATGTTCTAACTTTAAAAGTTCGAAAACATAAAAAAAAAAAAAAAAAAGAAAAAACCTTACCTGAAGGTTGTAAGCAGAGGGGTAAGCCCCCCTGCACCCCCCACACCCCCCACTACTTAAACATACCAACTCCAAGATCACACTACATTGCAGGAAAGGGAAAGTTTCCCTTACGGAGATCTCTGTTGAAATGTTCAAAGTTTTACAAGTTCGAACATATGGTTTCGACCATATGACGTTCGAACTTGTAAAAGTTCGACAACATGAACGTGATCCTAGGCGCTATCCCCCAGTAACAATTTATGGTGCCCCATCCACTCGTCCGGTGTCATAGAGGTGCTCTGCTTCACATGAATTGGCAGCCTATTCCAAAGATGTGGCAGTCGCTGGGAGACAAATCTGTCCCTCCAGTACATCCTATTCAAGTCGCAGGCTATATTTAGGTCCCTGATACAGATAGCTCTAATCCCATTTGATTTACAGATGCACAGCAACTTCATTAGGTTAGGGTCAGAGATTGCTCTGTTAACTAGACATAAGTCTCTCCTAAGAAGTCTATGCAATACTGAGTACAGTGATAGGGACTTTAGTCGGTCTGTGTAAGACATGTATTGGAGTCCCTTGATCTTCTTTGATAGAAACCTCTGTGGTCTCTCCAATTGCTGCAGGTGTTTTGTACGGTACATGCCAAAAGGGGCATTATACTCAATTATGGGCCTGATTAGTGGTGAGTATAGAGGGATTATAACCTCCTTTGCTCTAGTGGTGATGTCTTTGTTAATCAAGTGTGCTATGTAGAAAGCCTTACTTACTACAGTAGACACATGGTGATCAAAGTTAAGGTTGCAGTCTACTTGTGATCCCAGATTCCTTACCACTTTATAGGTGCATAGAGTATTGGTGTTAATTTGATAGTGTGAAGGGACATTGTTTTTACCAAAGGGAATGATGATGCATTTCTTTGCATTTAGTTTGAGACAGTGACTAAGACACCGCTCATTTGTCTGGGTAAGATCCTCCTGAAGTATACTGATATCATTTTGGGATTCGATATTTGCACCCAGTTTGCAGATATCCACAAACTTGGTCAGCCACAGCCCCTTAGTTTTGGCCTGAACTTCTGAGAAGTATATACCATACAGAAGGGGGCCCAGCACTAACACTTGTGGAACCCCACTGGTGGCAGGTCTGCTGGTTGATGTGGACTCACCCACTTTGATAGTGTGTAACCAGTTTGTGAGTCAGCTGACAACCCATCTTACAACAAAGGAGTTTACATTCAGTTTTCTAAGTTTATCAGTAATGCCTGAGTGTGGGATTGTGTTGAAGGCCTTGGTCAAGTCAAGGTATGCTGTGTCCACAGATTTGTCCTCGTCAATAGCCCTGGTCACATTTTTGAAGAAATCCACCAGGTTTAACAGGAGGATCTGCCATTGATGAAGGTGAATTGGGTCAGATCCAGGGTTTGGAGGTCACCTATGTCTTATATATATATATATATATATATATATATATATATATATATATATATATATATATATATATATATATATATATATATATATATATATATGAGGTCCATGATGATATGTTCCATGGCCTTACAGATGAGGCTGATCAGACATATGGGTCTATAATTCCTCCAGGTCTGTTGCTCCATTCCACAGGAACATAATCTGTGGTTTGGCTGTGATTGACTAGGGTACTTAATGGTGATGCTAGTTCATGTTTTAGCTTGTTTAGAAGACAGCCTGGGATGCCATCTGGTCCCATAGAGACTGTGTTTTTTGCCTTAGACAAGGCTTTACTGGCCTGCTCTTCAGATATGTAGGATGGGGGGATGGGGATAAGGTTGGAGGGGATAAGGGAGTGAAATGTATTCCAAATCTATCTGCCAGTGGGTTTGCTATCTCTGTGAGATCAATGTGTGTGTGATACTGTTAGTCACTACTTTGGCACATGCTTGGGTCCTACCTTTTAGACTGCGCACATAGATATAAAATGGCCTTATGGTTATCCTTAGCTTGGTTTGCTAACTTTTTCTCAAAGTAAGAGGTTCTCCCATTCGATTCCTGGCTGGAGTGCAGGGAGTGCCTTCTGTGTGGAGTCTGCATGTCCTCCCTGCAGTTGCATGGGCGTTCGAAAGACATGCGTAAATGGACGAGCATTAGTTGGAGGTTGAACGTCGAGCTGGCACCTCAGCTTCGTGAAAATCTACTGCCAATCATTAGCGGACCGGAGTTCCGCTGTGGCGACCCCTAACCGGGAAAAGCCGAAAGACAACAACAAGTCTTAGAGGGTATGGCTTGTCATCTTATTTGCCTGTTGAGGCTGAGGAGAGGGTTTTTCCATTGATGGGGCCTTACCTTAGTTTTCTTAGACAGAAACTTTTTGCATTTATTGTAAAATTTGTTGATGATTGATGTCTACCAGGGCACTTGTTTTTACTTGAGACTCTGGCTTTGATTCTGTCTGGAACAGCTGAGTCTATACATTTATACAAGTGATTGCCCGGGGCTTTAGTGTAAGCTTTGGTGTAATTATCACTTCCAACTTGGGATGGGGCTTGGAATGCATTTTTACCTTCCCCTAGGAGGGTATAGTTTGACTTGGTGAAGTGTTTCAGTCTGTCTTTACCCTTTGTGAGTTCTGGTGTTAGTGCCAGCTCAAAAGTGACTGATATGTCATCAGATTTAACTAATGAGTGTCCTGCAGTTGCAGTGGTGCATTTGTTTATCATGTTAGTGAGAACCAGATCTAGCTGTCCTAGTAGGATTTTCCTGACAATTACTCAATTGCCTGCTACAGCAAAGTCATGGTTCACAGACAGCTTAGAAAGCATCAAAGGGATCTCATTGTTGAAAGGTATCAGTCAGGAGAAGGGTACAAAAAAATGTCCACAGCATTGGATATACCATGGGACACAGTGAAAACAGTCATCAAAAAGTGGAGAAAATATGGGACAACAGTGACGTTGCAAAGAACTGGATATCCCTTCACAATTGATGAAAAGACAAGACAAAAACTGGTCAGGGAGGCTGCCAAGAGACCTACAGCAACACTGAAGGAGCTTCAGGATTTTCTGGCAAGTACTGGTTGTGTACTACATGTGACAACAATCTTCCGTATTCTCCATATGTCTGGACTATGGGGTAGGGTTGCAAGACGGAAGGCTTTTCTTATACAGAAAAATATCCAGGCCAGACTAAATTTTGCAAAACAATACGTATCCCAAAAGCATGTGGGAAAATGTGTTCTAGTCTGATGAGACCAAGGTTGAACTTTTTGGCCACAATTCCAAAAGCTATGCTTGGCGCAAAAATGATACTTCACATCACCAAAAGAACACCATCCCCATGGTGTAGCATGATGTTGGCGGTATCATGCTTTGGCTTGCTTTTCATCAGCTGGAACTGAGGCTTTAGTCCAGGTGGAGGGAATCATAAACATTTCCAAATACCAGTCACTTTTGGCCCAAAACCTTCAAGTGTCTGCTAGAAAGCTGAAGATGAAAAGGAATTTCACCTTTCAGCACAACAATGACCCCAAGTATGCATCCAAATCAACAAAAGAATGACTTCACCAGAAGAAAATTAAAGTTTTGGAATGGCCCAGCCAGAGCCTAGACCTAAATCCAATAGAAAATCTATGGGATGACCTGAAGAGGGCTGTGCACAAAAGATGCCCTCACAATCTGACAGATTTGGAATGCTTCTGCCAGGAAGAGTGGGCAAATATTGCCAAGTCAAGATGTGCCATGCTGATAGACTCCTACCAGGGTTGCCAGACGTCCCTATTTGGGCGGGACTGTCCTGAGATCAGTAGCCTAATCCCGAGTCCCACCCTGCTGGTTTAAATCCCGGCCAGCCTCCGCTTACTTTGTGTTTTTTTTTTTTTTTTTGATTGTCCCGTATACCTGGCATACGGGCCAATCAAAAATTGCTAAACACGGAGCTTTTTGTGTTCCGCATTAAACACGAGAAGCTCCGTGTTTAGCGATTTTTGATTGGCCCATATGCCGGTATACGGGACAATCAAAAATCGGTAAACACGGAGCTACTTGTGTTGAATGCGGAACTGCAATGCATTACACACGAGAAGCTCCGTGTTTAGTGCAGAGCCACGACCTTTTTTTTTTTTGGTCTTCACTTGCAATGCATTAAACACGAGAAGCTGCTCCGTGTAGTGCAGAGCTAGTGTTCTTTAATGTGGAACTGGGTTCCGCATTAAAGACCTTTTTTTTTTTTGGTCTTCACTAGCCGTGAGAGACCTTCTTTTTCTTTTCTGTCCCTACCTGGGGGGCTGGAAATCTGGCAACCCTGACTCCTACTCAAGAAGACTGAATGCTGTAATTAAATCAAAAGGTGCTTCAACAAAGACATTGGTAATCTCCAAACTCTGGGTCCCACACAGTTCAGATTTGTAAAAGGCAAATCATGTCTCCTAAACCTGATAGACTTCTTTGAAGCAGTCACCAAAGCCATAGATGAGGGTAAGGTGGTTCTCACAGCCTATCTAGATCTCGCCAAGGCTTTCGACACAATCCCCCACTCTGGAATTATAGATAAACTCACTAAACTAGATATAAATCCCTATGTCACAAGATGGGTTTCCAACTGGCTTACTGACTGAACCCACACTGTGAAAGTAGCAGACTCCAAATCTGACATCAGACCATTGACAATTGGAGTACCACAGGGTTCAATCCTGGGCCCTCTCCTGTTTGGTATCTACTTCTCTGAAGTACAGGCTAACACAGAAGGCCTTTGGCTAACTAAGTTCGCAGATGACTGCAAACTAAGAGCCATAATCAAAACTCCTAACAATGTGGACATCCTACAAAAGGGCCTCACTGAGACAGATGCCTGGTGTCAAAGCCATGGCCTCAAGCTCAATGCCAAAAAGTGCATTGTCATCCCCTTTGGTAAAAACTCTGTACCCATGAACTACCACATAGGCGGTAGTCTACTTAACATCGAAAGTGTGATGAGACCTTGGGACACATATGGACAGTAGTCTCTCCTTTGATAATAACATCACCACAGTGGTCAGGAAAGCCTTCTACGTGGCACACCTCATCAAAAAAGGTTTCTCATCCAGAAAAAAAGAGGTCATTGTCCCCCTCTACTCATCACTCATTAGACCCATTATAGAGTACAACGCCCATTTTGGTATGTACCTCACAAGAAGCTACAACAACTGGAAAGGCTGCAAAAATATCTCACAAAGAGAATTACTGGCCTCAAGCAGATGCCCTACACAGAC
Source organism: Protopterus annectens (assembly GCF_019279795.1). Classification (NCBI taxonomy): domain Eukaryota; kingdom Metazoa; phylum Chordata; order Ceratodontiformes; family Protopteridae; genus Protopterus; species Protopterus annectens. The sequence goes on from NC_056736.1 coordinate 167,445,137, forward strand.
CGTCTCAAAAAACTCCAGCTTTACTCCTTTGCATATCGCCTACTCAGAGGTGATCTCTGCCTAACATACAAAGCTATGTCAAACCCAGAGCTGTTGGACATGCTCCACTTAAAGAAATCCCAATCCCTCCGAGCTACACACTCTATGGACCTAAACCTTGTCACCACAATAAACAGAACATGCTGGAGGGACAGATTCCTGTCCCAGAGACTTCCCATACTCTGGAACAGACTACCTATCTATGTCAAACAGAGCTCCTCATTATCACTCTTCAAGAAATATCTTGATGATTGAATGGGAAATGGGAAATTCACCCCGGGGATCACTTCTGTGGCTCTGCCTGACAGGGGCACAGGAAAATAATTTTCTTGGGTGGTGAAAGCCAGGGTACCTTTTTGGCTAGGCTTATATAGGCCCTAGGGCCAATAGGCTAGTACCTACCTATGAACCTATGAAGTATTAGTTTAAGGGTGTGTACAGACAACAAAGTATTAGTTTAAGGGTGTGCACACATGCAACCAGCGTATTGTATGCTTTTTATTTTTTTCCCCCAACAGATTTGTTTGTTTTTCAATTGAATTGTACAGGTTATAGGTCACATTAAAGCTGGGAAAAGTTTTGAAATGATTTATTGTGGTCTCATTTATTTTATATCACAAAAACCTGGCATTTCAACAGGGGTGTGTAAACCTTTTATATCCACTGTATGAATTGAATTGGAGCCTTACCACAGAAATATGAACTTGGAGTAACTCCATGGAGTTATCCTGTCTAATTAGTCAGGAGGTGAATTTACCTCTAATATAGATAGAAGGTTGTGAGGCATGAAAAAAAAAATTACTTTTTATAATACACATTACTGGAATGGTCAAAATCAAGTATAAGAAAACCAGAAGCACTCCAACTCAAACTACTTCTCCTTGCACTGCAGTAATTATAATATTATATTCAGCTAAAGTAGTAAGCAAACAAGTAGAAAGAAAAAAAAATCTATGTGCCCCCCCCCACTTGTAAAATGTTTCTTATCCAAAAAGACCCTGACAACGACAGCGTTTCAAATAAAAACAAAAAAAAAAAAAAAAAAAAAAAGCAAAAAACAGAGAACAAGCTCAAGATACATTGCTTAAAGGATTACTGCACATGAGATGATTGGCATTTGGTTTAGTTTTGTTCCAGAAGCCTGTAGAGATGACTGGAAGTCCCAAGTCTCCAGCAAGTGTAATGAGCTTTTTTTTCTGTCCAATACCACCCCTATCTATATTCTATCTAGTCAAGTATTCTCTGCATGGCAACTGCATGGCAACAACAGAAAGGTTTTCTTTTTCAATTTTTTAAATTAATGCTTAATTGCATCTTACTCTGTCAGACGCTTATTGAGTTGTCTTTTTAAGCATTGCATTTTAAACTACAGCTTTGAACACACAGAGCATATAGCATAACTCATAATAATAAAAATATGAAATAAAACAAAAAACAGGACAAAACCATTCAGCAAAATCAATCAAAGACAGATGAAAAGCCACTGTCCTTATGCAGTGTGTGTCCTCCCATCCAAGAGTAGATACAACTACCTTCTGCTTGGACACATCAGAGTCAGTGGGGTCATGGGGAGGAAGGTGCAAGCAACTTCTCATTTGAAATCTCTCTCTCTTGACTGTATGGCCCTGACACACATTTGTCAAGATCTCTCAACTTCAAGGCACAAATCACAACAAACAAATACAACACAGAACAGTGACAAAAAGGCAAAAATATTGCTCTAATAAACTTAGCTCTAATAATAATAAGAGATAGAAGATAATATAATTCTTTGTCTGTATTTTTCTGAATCTGAAGGGTAGAAATCTGAAACAAAAATAAATGTCATCTTTCTAATTTTTCTTACCAAATTTTTTGTCACTAATTTAAACAAAAACAATTTAAAAAAATAAAAAAAAAATGTGAAATAAAAATTAAAACTGAACACAAGCTTCACTTTAATATTAGTAAAGCTACCTGATATTTTTACAATTAGTACTGCTACCTTGCAAAAGAAATAAAAAGCAAGAATCTACATTCATTGTTTTCTTAATTAATTACATGATTATTACAGTTTTTTCTTAAAACTAAACCATCCATGTTTTTGAGGGAGAATTGGATTTTTGAGCCAAAATTGATTCAAGTTTGAATAACATATTTAGGAGAGAATCTAATGCTGTTATTCTCTTGAAATTTTGTATTTGCAATATATCAACCAGCCAATTAAAATGTATGCAGTAATCTGAACAATAACCAAATATATTATATTGATTGTATAAATTTGAACAAATTTTAAATGTGAAAGGTTATAAAGTTGGATAGAACTGATTTAGTTACTTATGGAAAATTATTTGTTATTAACTTCTTATTTTTAGTTTAAAAATTAAAAAATTTTATATTTAATGAATGGCAAATCATTGAAAAATAAAAAATAAGAAAAAAAAATGAACAGCAAAATTCTAAATTAAAACAAAAATCTATTCATTCTTGGCTGGTTGGAACTGAGTTTTGTAGCCCCATTCCTGACCCTGGAGCCTCTGTGGCTCCAATGGCTGCATATTAACCATTTCACATACATTTTACTCCATACACTTCATTTATATTACTTTACTTGCATTGTTACCTACATACTGCTTTGAAGTTTTTTTTTTTACTTTTATGCAGTCTTATTTTGAGAGTAGCATTTTTAACATTTTGTAATGAACTAAAAAAGCATTCTTAAACACAAAGCAAAGAAAAAATTCACATTCATTTAGAAACAAATTCAAAGAAAATACATTTTGCACATTCATTATAAAGATTAATTTTTGGAATGTTTTTAAATTTGGGCTGTTTTTCATTTTATCATAGGCCTAATACTTATGATACACTATGTGTATTTACACCTTCTTATATTACTTGTACAATACAGTACACTTGTATACAGTACACTTAAATTAGAAGAGGGTATGTTTTTTAATTGAAGTTTTTCCAGTAAGCAATTTTCCAGTAACAAATGAACCAAAATCTAAAAACTGCCCAGTTAAAAACATTTATCAGATCAAACCATTTCACATAAAAAGTTCTACAACACCACACATCCCATTGTTATTAAATAATAAGTTACATTCAACAATTAAACATCCCAGTATTCATATGCACAATTTATTAGTGCACACATATACATAAATATGCACAATTCTACAGTCCATATATATCCAATTCAGTCCACCATTTTATAGTCCACATGCAGCCACAAAGTACCTGGCCCATAGCCAATATTGTCAAATACAGCCCTAGGCCAGAGCACAAAAAAAAAATTACCATAAAGCAAATAATAATGGGGAATAAAAAAAAAAAAAATATACTAAATTTAAAATATTCATCTTATAAAAAAATTCAATTAAGAAAAAATTCTAAACTATTAAAAAGAAAAACTAAGAAGATTACTAAGAAATTCAAAACAATTTCAATTTTCAGATGAGAAAAATTTTCTACATCAGAGCAGATCCCATTACAACAGAATCCACACAGAAGCAAAAAATGGTACACAAAGAAGAGATGCACACCACAACTCAAGCATCAGAACAACAATACAGACGCACAACCAGAAACCAACCAAGAATCACCAATCAAAAACCTGAAGTCTGACCATCAAGGGCCAAATACTTTCACAAAATAACACTGAAACCAATATGAATTAAAAATTCAAATGCGGAAATTGAAATACCAAAATGCAATTTCAATAGAAACACAAAGCACGGCTTAGTAGGATTAAGGGCAATTTCCACACCCACAAAAACACAAAATGCAAACACACCAGAAACACACAACACATGGAGGAGGAACCAAACCAACCACAAACAGAACAAACCCAACACACAAAACAAACAGAAACCTGAATGGCAAGAAATCAAACCAACTGCAATCAAACAAACTAAAACAAAGAATAATTAATTTCAGAAAAATCTGAATTTCAAATCACATGCAAAAAAAAATTTTTAAGAACAAGAACAGCAAATTTACAGAAATGAGAGGAGGAGAAAATGCAAGACACCACGAGATGCAAATGGCGTGGGCACAGAAACCTAAGCACACAAAAGCAGGAGGAGATCAGAGCAGATCCACAACCACAAATCAAACCAGAAAAAGACAATGAAGTCCTGTGAATCAAACAATACTATCACTGATCTCAGAAACCTGAAAACAATCAAACAGATGCCAAACAATTTTTCAAAATTTTCAAACATTAAATAATTTGGCACCAGAGCAAAAAACACAAAGAGACAAGGCAAGAGACAACAACACAAAACCATCTTTGATCCCAGGGCAATGGCAGGGCAACAGACAGCACATACAAAAGAACAGGGCAAGAAAATGCAAGGAACCGACACCACTAAAGGAGAACAAAACCAAAAAACCAATAAATTTACAACCAAGGCACCAAAACCACCACCCTCAAATGTCATTAAAATTAGAACTGCTGAAGTGTGAAACCTGAAGTTACAATTTTTAAATTTCTCAACACAAACAGGAGAATTCAAGCAATTCACAGGCTTTTAACCACTCAGACACACACCAGAAAAATGGCAGGCAAGAGCACACCAACACCACACACCCACAGAATCTGCACACAGAAGCCACCCCAACCAAGACAAAACCAAAAAAAAAGAGCTGAACGTTAACAACACACACAAAAACCAACAAAATCTGCAAGAAATTAAACATTAACAAAATTAAGAGTCTGAAATTCAAAAAATGGTCAAATTTACTCTTGGACAGAACAAACACAACAAGGAGAGACCAGGCAGGGCAGGCAAGCCACCCAACAGCACACAGCACCAGGTAAAATGCAAGAAGAGGCACACAGGCACACACACACAGAATGAAGATGAAACACCCACTTCACCCCAGCCAAACAAGAACCCAGAATGCCAGAAACCTTGCTGGGGACCATTCAAAATGCCAACCACTGCAACATTAATTTAACAAACAATAGAAATCTCAAATTCAAAAAAATGCAAAAGAAATTCACAACAGAGTAAAATTGCAGACAGAAAGAAAACATCTTTAAAGCATTTAACCAAACAGATCAAACAAAACACTACTTGAGCAAAGAGACAAATGCACAAGCACACAGCACACAACACAAACAGACACCACCCATACCAAAAGCAACCCCAAACAAACAATAAAATGGCTGCACCTTAATCAGGACAGCAACAATCAGATAAACCAGGAATTAAACATTCAGATAATGCCTATCAGAAATTCTTAAGTTTTTTTCTCATTAACAGTCGAATTAAACATCAACAAACCAATAACACAGGAAGGCACAAAAAATATTGCCCACATTTCCAGGAAAGAATCAGGGGGAGAAAATGCAGCCCACACAAACACATGAGAGCACTACACCCAAAAAAGAAAAGCAGCCCAAGCACAGACCCCACACATGATTAGCAAGCAAAGGCACCTAAAAAGACACAAAAAAATCAGAAACCAGCTACTACTACCACACAAAACAAACTCAAGATCAACAATTACAAACCACCAGCATTATTAAAATCCTGATCTTTTGAAATATGAGAGGGTGGGTACAGGATCAAGTTTACACACACATTTACACAGGGTCACTCCGGGAAATCCAGGCCACACACACCACCATACCAGGGTACAGAGCCACACACACACACACAAACCTTACTCACTAAAACACACACATATACAGTACACAAACACAGCCACACAACCACCACACACACACCACAAGCACCATACACAAAAACTCAAGAAAAATACAACCAGTAAAGGCAATAAACCCTATACACAAGATCACATACCTACATCGCTGGCTAATGATCCAATAATCCTCCGCATCCCTTCACATCCTCCAGCGTCCACAACAGTCCAATTCCATCCTGATCCATACATGCTCACCCCGTGCTGCTCCCGCGATCCTGTCCCCCGGGGCGAAGTCCCCTGAGCATCTGCGGAGTCCCCCCGAAACCGAGACAGTCGGAGGAGCATATGGCATGATAATTGGTCCCCACTTTTGCGCATTTTCACGATGAGCCGACCTTTTTGTCCCTCTGGTCTGCAGTACGGAGCTTATCCCTTAAAATATTTTTTTTTTTCATTTCCTTTCTTTTTTTTTTTTTTTTGGATTTTAATTTTTTTTTTTTATTTTTTGCCTTTTTTTTGATAGAAACACTGCCTCTTTTGGTTTTCACACATTCATTTTGCAGTCTGAAGGTGTGGAAGGCATTGTAGCCTTGCAAGACCAGGGTGTTCTCTGAGGCCTTGAACCAGGTTTCTGTGCCTGCACAGACATCTACCTCCTCCAGTGATAGGAGAGCTTCCAGGATGTGCAGTTTTTGGTTTAGGCTCCTAGCATGTAGCAGCATAACCCTTATTTTGTTATGATTAGCAATTTTCACATCTGCAATTTTGTTTTTGAGACCTTGCCTAAAAAAGGCGCTATGAGGGAAGCAACAGCCTTTGCCAGCAGCCAAAAGCCTAGTGGTGCCAGGTGCAAACTCACTCTGGCAAAGCAGCGAGGTTTGTTGACCATGTTATCCCAGTCTGACAGAAACTGGATCCCCTTTGAATGACACCAAAAACTAAGGCAATTATTGAAACTGATAATTTTTTGTTTATAATATGGCATCATTCTAGGTGAGAACAATATGCTGCTCAAGGCTAGGGACATACCTGCCTGGGACACATACTCAGATAGCTCAATCATGTCTCTCTTCATATAGTCCAGTGAGATATGTCTCAGGCTGTTCACTCCAACATGAGCTATGACAGAGTCATAATGGTAATTGTTGCCAAGAGACCTGAGTGCATGCATGATCTGCCAAATCCTGGCACCGAACAGGCAGCTGACCATGACTTTCTCCTTATCTAATCTGGTGAGTGGGACATCCGTATGTCTTACTATGAAGTCTCCAATGACAAGAAAATTTGGTTTATGAGTGTTATGCCTTGAGGGCTTAGTAGGTGAGACAGTGGTGTTGCTTTTGGGTGCTCTGGGAACTGTTTTAGTTGTAGCAGTCTTGTGTTTTGAAGGTCTCTGATGTTTCGGTAAGTTTTTGAGAGAACTTCTGAGTATGATGATTTATGTCTTGAATGCGTACTATGTGTATGAGTAGTGGTGGGTGAGTTGACAACCTCTTCAGTCTTACTGTTTCAAGTGCTTGATAGCAGGGATTCAAGATTCTTGGTGTGTGTGTATATATATATATATATATATATATATATATATATATATATATATATATATATATATATCTTGCACTCTGTACTTGAGTGAATTATTAGTAGAGGTTGTCAAAGTACATGAAGCAGTTGCTACACTGCCTCAGGAGAGGCAGTTTAGTAACATTGAAAGAAGGGGGAACCATGGGAAGACATGTTGATATGTTCGACAAATAAACCCTGAATGAATTGGATAGTAACTCACACAAATATGGTAAAACTAGAGAAACTCCAGCCCTGAATGAGTATTGGTTGGTTTCTTTTTTTTTTTTTGGCACAAAAGACAGAACCTTTTTCATTGCTTATAGGATCATAGGAAGTTATTAGGCTATTGGCCCTGAGACCCTTACAAACCTAGCCAGGAATTTAGCTCATGTTCCAACAAGTCAGTGCCCTATGCCACTGTCCAGCAGAAAAACAGGTGGAGTAGCAGAGGTCTATTTTCTGTTCCCCATCCAGTTATACAGGTTACGCTTAAAAAGGGTTAACGAGGTACTCTGCTTGATGTGGAGAGGGAGTCTATTCCACAAAAGGGGAGTCTCTGGGACACAAATCTGTCCCACAAACAAGTCCTATTGATGTCACAGACCAGGTTAAGGTTACGTGTGTGGATTACTTAAGTGGAGCTTGACTTGCGGGTATACAACAGTCCCATTAAAGCAGAGTCTGAGATTGCTTTGTATGCCAGACAGAGATCATCTCTGAGGAGTCTGTAGGAGATTGAGTAGAGGGACAGGGCCTTTAGCCTACCAGTGTAGGGTAGATGTTTGTGGCTCTGGATTCTCCTGGTGAGAAACCTCTGTGATCTCTCCCGCTGCTGCATGTCCTTCGTGAGATACATGCTGAAAGTGGCATTGTACTCAATAATGGGTCTTATAAGGGAAGAATATAGGGATGTTATGACCACCTTGTCCCTGGATAAGATACCCTTACTAATGAGGTGGGCCATGTAGAAAGCTTTCCGTACAATGGAGGCAATATGGGGGTCAAGAGTCAGTTTGCTATCAACCTGGATGCCCAAGTCCCTCACGACTGAATGCGTGCTTAGGACCTTATTATTAATGTGATAATTTGTGGGGATGTCACTCTCCCCAAAGGATATGATGATGCATTTTGATGGCATTCAGTTTAAGGCCATGTTTCTGGCACCAATCATTTGTTTGGGTGAGACCCTCTTGCAGGATGTCCACATCACTAGGGAATCGATGACAGCACCCAGCTTGCAGTCATCTGCAAATCTGATCAGCCATAGCCCATTGATTTTGGCCTGCACCTCAGAAAAGTATATCCCAGACAACAGAGGCCTCAATTACAGATCCCTGGGGTACACCACTCATTATGTGTCTACCGCTTGAGGTATCTTCATCTATTTTGACTAGGTGGGCTTTGTCAGTGAGCCAGTTTGCTGCCCATCTGGTAACATATGGATTGATGCCTAGTTGAGAGAGTTTATCTATTATACCTGAGTGGAGAATAGTATTCAAGGCTTTGGCCAGGACAAGGTAGGCAGTGTGCACCATGTTCCCCTCATCCATGGCTTTGGTGACTGTCTCAAAGAAGTCGACCATGGCATGACCTCCCTTGATGAATCAAACTGTCTGGGATCGAGTGTTTGGAGGTTGCCAATGTCCTTGTCAATGAGGTCCAAGATAATCTGCTCCATGGCCTTACACATCAGGTTAGTTAGGCTGATGGGTCTATAATTTCCTGGATCAGTGGATGCTCCATCTTTGTGCAAAGGGATGACAATGGCTGTCCTCCACTCAGCTGGGATGAAGCTGGTACTCAGGCTTTGGTTGAATAGGGTGCCTAATGGTGCTGCAAGTTCCTGCCTGAGTTCTTGTAGGATGTAGCCTAGGATGTTATCGGGTCCCATGGAGTCTGTATTTTTTCCCTTTGAGAGGGCAGTGATGACTTGCTCCCTACAGATAAGGGGAGGGGTCAGGTACTAGGGATGTCCTGATTTCCTGATGGGGAGGACAAAGGGATAACATTTTCACTGAACCTGTCTGCCAGCAGGTTGGCTATATCTACAGCAGTTGTGTATGTGGTGTCCTTGACCACCAGTTCTGAGCAGATCTGGGTGCTTCCTTTAAGACTGTGGACATATATGAAGAAGGCCTTATCACTGTCTTTAGTAGATGTGGTCAGTTTGGACTCGAAGTTTGTTTTGGAGGATTTCACTAGTGCTCTTATTTGCTTGTTCAGGCTAAGGAGAGACTGCTTCCAATTAGTCCCCCTCTCTTTCTTGGTCGTGGACAGCAATTATTTCCTTTTATTATAGAGTTTATTTATTGCGGATCTCTAACAGACAGGTTTACTCTTCCTTGAGGAGGATGATTTCATCCTGTTGGATATTCCTGATTCCGTGCAGCTATATAAATGCTCATGTAGTACTTTGGTGTAGGTTTGGACATATGTGCCAGTTCCTATGGAGGGGGATGGGGCTGTGAAGTTGTTTGTACCTTCCCTCAGGAGGTTGTAATCAGCTTTGGAGAAGTTTTTTTGTTTGACCGTAGCTGTGGGGGGGGGGGGGTTGGGGGAGAAGGTGACTTTGAAAGTGACCGCTTTGTGGTCAGATCTTACCAGGGATGATGACACTGTAGGGATGCTGCAGTGGTTACTCATGTTGGTTAATACCAAGTCCAGGCTATTTTCACTTCCTTTGGGGGTGTTGACCAACTGGTCCAAGGCATTTGCATTGACGAAATTAAGGAATCACTGGGCATTTGTGTTTTAGCATAAGTATTTCTTCCAGTCTATGGTTGGATAGTTAAAGTCGCCCAGGATCAGGGTAAAGGGTTGAATCTTGATAAATTCGAAGAGGTCCAGATAGGTGGAGTGGGCATCTTGAGTCAAGGTTGGAGGCCTATAACTAGTTATGATTTGAATAGGGGTCTTGTCAGTTGTTAACTGCACCTGGAGTGTTTCCTGTGGCTCATACTGTTTGACTACCCTGGAGGTGTGTATGTCTTTTATATATATTGCAACTCCACCTCCTTTTGCTTTGCTGCTCATGGTTTGGGGTCTGAATGTATGGCAGGATGAGTAACCTGGTATGGCTGTGGTGTTCCACAGCTTTGAATCAGGTTTCTGTGACTGCACAGATGTCAGCATCTTCCAATGTTAAGAATGCTTGCAATGAGTGCAGTTTCATGTTTAGATTCCTAGCATTTAGCAGCATGACCTTTAATTTACATTTTGATGAAATTTTTTTATGTTGGCAGTTTTGACCTCATGGCATTGCCTAAAAAGGCACTATGGGGAAGGCAAGAGCCTTTGCTAGGAGCCTGAAGCTCAAGGGAGGCAGATGCAGGCCATCTCTGGCAAAGCATCATGGTGTGTCAGTCATGTCATCCCAGGTTGTCAGGTACTGGATTCCCTTGGAATGACAGCAGAAACTAAGACAATTGTTAAAGTCAACCATTTTCTGTTTGTATTGAGGCATCATTCTGGGTGAATGCTGCTTAAGGCTAAGAACATACCTGCCTGGGACACATATTCAGTGAGCTTGATCATGTGTCTCTTCATATAGTCCAGGAAGGTACGTCTCAAGTCATTCATGCCACCATGGACTATGACAGAGTCATAACAGTACCTGTTGAGTGACTTAAGTGCGTGGATGATATGGCAGATTCTGGCACCTGACAAACAACTAACCGTAACTTTATTCTTATCCAGCCTGGTGAGGGGCACATCTGTGTGTCTCACAGTGGAGTCTCTTATGACTAATATGTTGGGTTTATGTTTAGGCCTTAGTGGCTGTGAGACACAAGTGTGTGGACTATGTGTGGTGTGTGGTGTGGTGGGAAGTGGAGTTTGAGTATGTTTTTGCCTCTGAGATCTCTTTTGTTTGGGTATGTTTTTGTTGAGGGCCTCCACATATGTGGAGGTGCGTTGTGTAGGTGTTGGTATTGTTTGAGGTGTGGTGTTTGTGGTTGACATATGATTTTCTAGTAGCAAGCTTTCTTGCCTCAATTAGCATTTGCTGCATATCTTCAGAAAATAGGTGTCTAAAAGGTATTAAGACCTGCTAGCCATGCTGTCAGCTGTAGTTGTTTGAGGTCTGGATGTATCGAACATCCCTTATCACTTGTGAGTAAATCCTGTCTGAGGAAGCTTGTGGCAATTGACCCTGGCCAGTTCCAAAAGAAGGGAGAACCATTGTTGCCTGGGCCAGAAGAGAGTCACCATAATGATCTTTGGGGAATCATTCTGAATCTTCAGGAGTACACTGAAAATCAGTGAAAAGGGTGGAAAAGCATAAAGGATCATTCCTGTGCAATGAAAAGAAAAAAGCATCTGTCTCCCATGCCATCTTGTACTGAGTCCTGGAACAGAATTTTGCAGTTTATTCTTTAGAGAGGAGGCAAAAATATGAAGAATTCATCACAGCTGGATCAAAATTTTAGAAGACCCAATGATTAAGTTTCTATTCATGAGGGTTTGCCTTGGCCCCATTACACTTGTCTTCCATTAAGTTCTCTTCTCTGATGGAATATATGATGCCTGTAGAGTGAGATTGTGCTGTAAAGCTATATCCTATGTTAAAATTGCTAGTCTAAATAGGGGGTAAGATCTGATTCTCACTTGCTTGTTTATATATTACAACACTGTAGGAAAGCTTCATATGTAGCATCCCTTTCAAAGACATTTTTACACAAGAATGCATTGAAAGAGGGAGGAACCATGATAAGACATGTTGAAATGGTTGACAAACCTTTGTCAAGCTACTTAAAGCGATCCTGGGGGATGTAGGTGATTCAGAGAGTTGAGAGCCTTTATAAGAGCTAGCATCTCCTTTACATTTACATGTTTTGATCTGTCTTTTTTATCCCAGAGACTTTGTACTTTTATTCTCATTGACACTGCACAAGCAAAATCTGAGGTATCTGTTGTGACTCATTTCTTTGCAGCAGGACAGGAGAATGGGAGACCTAGGCGCATAGAAAATTTGTTATCTCCACCAAGTGATTTTTCTTTTCACAAATTTCAGGCCTGGGATTTGAAAAGTCGATGGGAACTGATGTTGGTAGTACAAAGATTTCAGATACCATTGTATCTTTCTCATGTGAAGTCTTACAAGAGGTATCATGAAACTCATGGAAGCCATGAGACACAAAATCAAATCCTGAGGTATTCCCTCACTATGACAGAAGTCTGAGTGGACCCCCCCCCCCCCAGAATAGATCTAATTACAGATCTATTTTTTCCTGTGAAAGAAAAGCGCTTTGTACTGAGGTGTCTAACAGCCATCCCAGAAAAACAATACTGTGTAATGGAGCCAAAACTGACTTGGATGTTTCTTTGAATCGCAGCTGTGTAGGAAATCTGTTACCCAGGTGAGAGATACCAGACACTTTCAAAAAGACACTTCAAAGATAATCAAGTTATCTAAATATGGAAAAATGTGGATACCTTATAGCCTGCAATAGGCTATGACAGGAATCTGGACACATTTTGAACACTCACATAGCAGTGGATAGCCCAAAGGATAAGGCAGAGAACTGATAATGTGTTCCAGACAAACAAAACCTTAAGAAACACCCAAAATCTGGATAAGTATGAATGTCATGATATGCATCTTTTAAACCTAATGCTACTAGAAAACTCAAATGAGGAAGGAGAGGTAACAGGTTGTGATGTGAAAGCATATTGAATGTTGGCACTATCACAAACTGATTCAGGAAAGAAAGATCTAGAACTGTTCTCCAGAGATTTTCTTTCTTGGAACTAAAAATATTCTTGAGTAAAATCATTTCCCCAACTTGGGGGGTAACAGCTTCTATTACCCCCCCCCCCGAGTCAGCAGCGTATGATGCAGGAAAGGAAGAAAGAGAAATGTTTGGCATGGTGGATGAAGAGCAATTCCTAGAAAGGAGGAATTTCCTCCCACTGCCATTTGTATCCTAGCTGAATCAAATGCAGGACCCATTTGTCCGAAATAATCTGTTTTCAAATAGAGAAATGGAGATTCAGACTTTCTAGAAGGGGTGAGGAACTGCCACAGTGGAGGGGGTTAAGGTCCCTTCTATAATCATTCTGCCTTGCTTAATTCTCCTTTGTTCAGGTGGTTCCTGCTTTCTTTCTGGAACCAACTCCCCTGTAATTTCTTTTTAAATGCTTTCTTAACAGCATTCTGTTTGTTTCTTGTCAAAATTGGATGATGGAGCAAAGAATCTCTTGGAAAATTTATAAAGAAAGAAGGATAACATAGATTCTCTGAATCAGCTTACATCTCCAATCACATCTTTTTATAACCTCTGCAGGAGATGTTCCTGAGAATGGTGGAACCAAAGGAAGTATGTGATCTGGAATGTATATCTAGCTTGTAATAAGATACAAAAGTGTGAACTGTTGACCAAGTAGCTGCAGCACAAATGTCATCAACACAAAGTCTACTGGAAAAGGCTGTTGACATGGCCATTCCCCTTGTGGAATGAGCCTTAGGTATAGATTATAGAGGCAAGCACTTTTTATTGTAAATGAAAGAAATGCAGTCTGATATTCATCTTGAAAGAGTTACCTTACCAACTGCTTTGTCCAACTTAAATTTTGAGAAAGCAACAAACAAATTAATCAGAGTTTCTGAATTACTTGGTCTTATGACGATAGAACCTAAGCTGATGATGACCATCCAGCATATGTAAAATGTATTCAGCTTGAGAATGTTGGGAAAAAAAAGACTGGTAGATTTATTGACTGGTTTAAATTAGTCTCAAATGCCACCTTGGGGGGGGGGTGCATTAATTCTCAAGTAAACTTTGTCTTTGTGAAAGACTAGATAGGGAGGCTTGCAGAAAACAGGTTGCATCTCCAAAATTTGCCTAGCTGACTTAACCACCACAAGAAAAACTGCCTTCCAAGAGAGAAACTTCAAATCAGCTGATACTGACCACTCAAAGGGTGGTTGAGTCAATGCCTGTAGCATGATGGCAATATCCCAGGTAGATACTGGATCTCCGATAGGTGGTTGTAGGAGAAATATTCCCTTCCAAAAGGCCTTAGAGACAATTAAGGAAGCTATAGAGATGTCATTCTGCCCTCTGTGGAAACTTGAGATCGCTGCTGTTTCCACTTTGATGGAGGAATAACTGGAACTACTGTGGAAAAGTTCAGACAAGAATTCTAAAATGGAAGGAGTAGGGGCAGAAAAGGGGATCTAAAGCTCTTGATATAGCCTAGATGGAGAATGTCTTCCATTTGCTATGATAGATCTTAGTGGATTGCTTTTGAGATGCTGATATGATCTGAACAACTGAAGAAGGAAGCCTGGCATCTCTGGCTAAGGTTAGAACTGGAGGAACCAAGAGGTTAACTTCATGGATTTCTGGGTCACAGGAGGCAGTCCAGATAGGTGTGTTAATAGGTTTGGACAATAATACAGCATCCATACAGGATGTACTAGCAGCCGCCACAGGAAAGGAAACCATGATCGTCATGGCCAGAAGGGAGCAAAGAGGATCACTCTGGCTTTGCACATTTTTGCTTTCTGGATGAATATGCTCTCTAAGAGCAGTGTGGGAAAGCACTGAGGTACAGGGAGACATGGATCCCTAGCACGTGAGGATATGCTGCCACCACTGCCATCATAATGATGAACACCTGTGGTGAGACCGAATGTCAGGGTTCTGAACTGATGATTGCCCCGAGCCAAAAATGAAGGCATATCCTAGAATGCTTCTCTGTCTTGACGTGATAATAAGCATCCTTGAGATGTATAGATCACATCCAATTATCCTTCCTCGTAAGAGGCAAAATGAACTGAATTGTGACCATCTGGGATTTTGCTTATGTGACATATTGGTTTAAGTGACTCAGGTCCAAGATGGGTCTGATATCCCATTTTCTTGTGTACCAAAAAGAACCTTGAGTTGACTGTAGACTCTAATTGGTCTTCAGGACCATTTGGCAGAGCACTCAAGAATCTGTAGTTATGTTTTGCCAGGCTTGTGGGTGCAAATGCAAGTGTCCCACAACTGCCTCCAGACTGCAACAGTCAGGCAAATTTTCAGGGGTACTGAAAGGGCTTTTTAATAAATGGACCCTGGATATGTGGTCCACCTCTGCCTCTAGGGTGATGTCCATTGTTGTTGCCTACTGCTCTGCAACAAGAAGATCTATCACCAGTACTGTCCTGAAAAGAGTCTTGTGATTTATAGCGCCACATCTTCTTTCCAGCCCACTAATTCCTAAAATAGGTACTCTGAGTGGTCAAAAAATAGATTCCCATTGCAGAAAGAGAGTTTGACTCTTGGTTAGCATACCTTTGACTTTTGGTTCAAACAGAGTGGCAATCATGAAAGGGGTATTAATGACAGATGTCTTAAAGCTTTCTGCAAAATCACAAAGAATCATCCAGGTGTGACAGCAGATGGTGATGCCAGTTCACAGTGCTCTGGCCATGCCATCAGCTGTGTTAGAAAACAGTTATATGTCTACTTTGATAGACTGAAGGGGAGAAAGGTGGGAGTCAACAGTCTTCTGAACATCTGCAGGCAGTTTACCTGAGAGAGACTTGGAAATATCCTTGGTAAGGTCTCTCTGAAATCTGGTGACATGGGTTAAATAATTCAGTGCTTTAATTGCTTTAAGTGCAAAGTCACTGAAGCATACATCTAGTTACCAAACTGGTCCATTGTCCTATACTTCCTGGATGGAACAAGGAACTTTCCTTTGATAGTTCCTTTTTTGTGGCTGCTGCTATCACCATTGCATCCATTGGTGGACCTTTGCTCCAATGCTTTTTCTCTTTTGGTGCTGCCAAAATCCTGTCAGGCGTCTTCCTTCTTTAATTTCTTCAAATCTTTTGGGTTTCTAATACCATGATGGGAATGGACCTAATTCCTAAGTCAAAGTACGATTAAAATTCATGAAATTAGTATCATTTCAATCTTTGATGTCAGCCAGAAGTGCTCTTCTCAGCATTCACAATGTGCCCAATAGTAACTGCAATTTGTACAGGGTTACATGTATTGGTAACATAGCTAAATACAATTGTAGATTCTTTTTTAATAAAACCCATTGCTTCTACTACTATTGGAACTGCCTGGGTATCTTTTGTCCACATTGCTCTTGTTTCTGCCTGCAAATCCTGATATTTTATGGCTTTGCTTCTCTCTGTATGCAAGACACAGTAGTCACTGGGTGTAGCGATTTCAATGATCAATGCTACTTTTGTCTTCTTTTCATGGACCACTATATCCAGTTTTCTAGCATCTATCTTTTGAACTGTTGGTAATTGGTGAGCCAATGTGATATAGACCTAATTTTCTATGATGCTTTGTGGCTCATGCTTCCAGTGTTTTACAGCCACTTTAGTACCATAATGTTTACATAGTCCCCAGTGCACGAGTCTTCCCAAATTATTATGCCTAACCAGCAATGAAGTGTGCAATTGTTTCCAATTCTGTTTTACAAAATCTACATTTGTCTGTTTCTCTCACATGTTCAATGGACTTTGTGAACTAATATGTACATAGTCCACTATCTTGGGCTGCTAATATTAACCTTTCATCTCTTGGTTTGAATTCGCCTCATCTTAACCATTCCTGCTATCGTTCCTGATCAACATGAGGTTCTTCCAGAAGTTTTCTATATTTCCAACTATGTTTATGCATTTTCCACATTTCTTGCCTTCTCATCTGGTCTTTCACCTTATATTCTTTCTTTTGTTTCTTTTGTTTTCTCCTTTTTTTAATTTATCCAAATCTTTTGGGTTTCTAATACAATGACAGGAATGGACCCCATTCCTAAGTCAAAGTACAAGTAAAGTTCATGAAATTAGTATTGTTTCTTTGATGTCAACCAAAACTACTCTTTGCAGCACCCGCAATGTGCCCAGTAATGACTCCTTCTGCAATTCGTATGGAGTTACATGTATTAGTAGCATATTTAAATAGGATTCTAGACTCTTTTTTTGCAAGACCCGTTGTTCCTACTACTATTAGAACTATCTGGGTATCTTCCTTCCACATTGCTCTTGTTTCTGCTTGCAAATTCTGATATTTTATGACTTTGTATCTCTCTGTACACAGGACACTGTAGTCACTGGGTGTGGTGATTTCAATGATCAATGCTACTTTTGTCTTCTTTTCCTGGACCACTATATCTGGTTTTCTAGCATCTACCTTTTGGTAATGGGTGATCCCATGTGATGTAGACTTCATCATTTTCTATGATTCTTTGTGACTCATATTTCCAGTGTTTTTCAGCCACTTCAATACCATAACATTTGCACAATCCCCAGTGCAGCAGTCTCACCACAGTATTATGCCTTTCAGTATACAGTCCTTCTACCATTAGTATGTTGCAAACAGCATCAAGGTGTGCAACTGTTTCCAATTCTGTTTTACAAAACCTACATTTGTCTGTTACTCCCACATGTTCAATGGAATATCTTGGGCCACCAATATTAACCTTTCATCTCTTGGTTTAAATTCACCTCTCCTTAACCATTCCAGCATTCATTCCTGATCAACATGAGGTTCTTCCAGAAGTTTTCGATATTTGCAACTATATTTATGCTTTTTCCACATTTCTTGCCTTCTCATCTGGTCCTTCACCTTATATTCTTTAGTTATATTCTTTAGTTTGCTTTTTGGCACATTCAGTTGGTGCCTGATTTTTATCTACTTCTGATCTGATTTCCATTCCTGCTTGACACTGATCTGCTTCTGCTAGCCTAAGCAGGGAAGTCATCTTAGATTTATTCTCCTCATGTTTCAAAAATTTCACTACATTTAGGTCTTGTGAGGTCAGCAGATATGTGTGCAGTCCCACGATTGCAGATCTATACATGTAATCAGTTTCAAGGAGACCCATCCCTCCTGCAGAACAGGGAATATATAATATTGGTATGCATTGATTTTTATAAATCATTTGGTGAGCATGAAGCATCCTTCTTGTTTTCCTATCTAATCTATCCAGCACATTTTGGGGCCAGTCAATCACTCCAAAACTGTAAGTTAGGGCAGGAAGACCAAATTGGTTTATAGCTTGTATTTTGTTTCTAGATGTCAACGCTGTTTTCAGGATTAATTTAAGTCTTGTGAAGTACTCCTTACTAAGTTTTATTTGCATTTGTTCATGTTTTATTGTTGATCCTTCATCAGTTCCCAAATTTTTATGAACTCCCTCTTGTTCAAGTTCTTTTATATCACATTTTTTACCAAACTGATGTTTTCTTGGTCCTGCAGTTTTCCTGCTTTAAAGGTTGCTTTTGCACATTTATCAAGACCAAATGACATTCTTCTATCATCTGAAAAAGTTTTGACAACTTGCAGTTGTGCTTTCAGTTCCTCATCTGATGAGCTATACAGTTTCAAATTATCGACAAAGAGAAGATGAGAAGTCTTTGCAATTTGTTGTTTTCTAGGAGGCAAATTATAGCCATGACCTAAGCTGTTAAGTAGACAGCTTAATGGATTAAGGGCAAGGCAGAATAGCAGCAATGATAAAGAGTCACCCCGGAATATCCCCCTTTGGATTTTTATCCCTGGAATAATAAGTTGTCCTTTATCACGGCTTAATTGCAAAGTGGTCTACCACTGTTTCATGGTCACAGTATTACACTAATTCTTTGGAATAGGTTCTTCCATGTTCATTTAGTCATAAGAGCAACAAATGTGTTAATGGGTGGTACCACCCAGAACAAGGTTGAGCCGGGGCCAAAGGTTTCCAGGAACAAAGAATCATCTGGAGAAGGGTTAGCAGTGGACCAGCCCCCTCCACTTCATTAATTTGAGGATCTCACTGAAGGTGAAATCTTCTGAAAGGGTTCTAGAGGAGCCCTCACCTTCATCAAAGTCTGTGTCTTCAGTAAAATACTTGTAAAAGTCTGCGTGCTTCCGCTTGCATGTCTGTTTCTTATGAACCAATTCCAGTGGGGGATCAAAAGGTTTCAAAGTAGACTGGGAGCTAATGTAGTGTGTAGCATGGTAAGACTGTGGGACTGACTATTCATATCTGACAGGGAGACGAGAAGTAGAAGCCAGTTTCTGCCGGGATTTTGATGGAATTTAACTGAGTGGAGGCGCCTTCTTTCTCAGCACTGAAAGGACCTTCTAAAAAGCCTTGAAAGGCCAAGGATGACATTGACTCCACAAGTTTCCTCTTATCTTCAGAAGGAAAGCCCTCAGAACTGAGTGGTCAGACCTTGAAATTGATCTGACTAGATCTATTGATTGCTGAAGCACAGAGAGGAATGAACAGCTCTGACAACGTTGATGTCAACCCATCCCCTCGAGCCCCAGCCCCAAAGCTGCAGCTCTGAGTCTCTTCTGGATCCAAACACATCAGAGTAAACAGAAAACTGAAGCCTGTCAGATTTGAAGTAACTCAGACTTTTGGCTCCAACAAAGGTGCGCTGGGACAGACTGGATCCAAGACAGATAGGTCCAGGGGGCAGACCTAGATTAAAGAAGGAAGAGGAGAGGTAGTTGGTCCAAGACTCAGCACATTGCCAGAAGATGGTACTGAGAGAAACCCAAGGAGGATGTGCATTCTAAGAAACTTCTTCATCATCCTGTCAACATCTTGCTCTGTCAGGCTTCTGGATGACTGAGTAGAAGAAGCCACCAAACATGGTTTCAAGTACCTATGCTCCTGGAGGATGGGTGAGTGCAGTCTTGGACTCACCACGTGTAGGGTGAACCAGGATTGAGAAGATGATGGACAGATCTAAGAGACTGTAGGAACCAACCATAAAGGAACTTTGGCATCCAACCCAGACAACAATGTCAGATCTGTGGAATGCTTCCTAGACCTTTCTGAAGTCTCATTTTCCCTCTCTCTCATCTTTTCCTTCTCTTTCTCTTTCTTCTTTTCTTTCTGCTTGCCTTTTGCCCTGTTTTCCTCCTTCACTTGAGAGAAAGCTGCAGATGAAGAGGAAGATACTACAGGCTCTGTCTGAGAAGGGAGAAGACCCTTGATAATAAGTTTCTCTCACCTGGCTGATCTGGAGAGCCCTGGAGCTAAATGAAGCACAAACCTGACACAGAGTGTCAAGATGGGCAGCACCCAAACAATAAACACAAAGCAAATGTGGATCCTGGGGAGAGCGTATGTCCACGTTTGGAGCACTTTTTAAATCCTTGGCCATCAGCCATAATGTCTACTATTACCGAACTAACACGCTCACACTAAGCAATTATAAATATCTATATATAATACACTATCCTAATTACTATATAAAAATCCTGTAGAGTACTGTAAAATACTTTAGAGTTCTACAACTATGAAAAAGGAACACACACTGAAGTTTGCAACCACAAGTCTAACAACTAACTAAGCTAACTCAAACTTCTAATCAAACTCTAATCTTAAGTAGACACCTAAAACTGAACAGAAAAGTATCTTGGCAGAGGGAAGAGTGAAATATAAACAGCGATATCTGCTAAAAAGGATACAAGCCCTCATCGACACAACTTAATTCTTAGGTGGCAAACAAGATCTAGGGTACTGAGGTGGAGTAGAGGGTAAGGGTGGAGTTAGAACCCTGGAACTGAAGAGGTTCAGAGTCGGTGGCAAGGTTAGATCTGATTGGATCCAACAACACATGGTTGAATTGGACAAAAATAAACAACACTGGATCTAAAACTATAGCTGCTGGGTCCAGTCTGAGATTAGTGTATGAAAACTTGAAAGACTGAGGAACTTTGCGCACTCTGTATGCTTTCTTAGGGACAGCAGGTTGGCTGTTAGGGAAGTCATATACTGACAAACACATTTTCTAATGTTGACAGCACTGGAGGGATGGGTGAAGGTTCTGGAAATTCCAGTTGCAACAAATCATTATATTGTCTAAGGGATCGCAAAACATGTGTTCTCCAAGTGAAAACCATGATTATTTATGGAAAATTGTCTCACAGAAAGAGAATAACTCACAGGAACTTTCAGATACCACACTTTCCTAAAAATATGAATTAGAAACCTGAGGAGAAAAGACTACATCTTTCCCTTCACATTCCTTGATATATTCCAAATCTTGAACCTCTTCAGGCAATGAGGAATCCCTTTTTCTTTTACCAGAAACCACCTTACAAGAAGAGTAAATAAACTGCACAACCCCTTGCGTCAAACCCAAAAAATTACTCCTGTCTAGAGAAAATGACACAGGAGAAGCTAAACATTTAGTTTTCTGCATCCTTTTGACAGGAAATTATAGTAAACAGACCTATTATTGCCAGCAAGAATCCCCTAGGGATGAGTACAACATTCTGGCTAATCAAGGGACATTCCCTGCCCCTTCTCCCAAGACCCACAAGAGTGACTCTCCCTTGCCCACTGAGGGGAATCCAAAAGCTGAAGTGGGCGTGGCTACCCCTGGTCCATGGCGGTGGTATGGACAACACCAGAGGGATCCAAAGAAAAAAAAAAGAGTGATCTACAGACCTAGCTTTGGTCACAGCAGAGTCATCTACCTACAGCTCTGGCAAATTACCAGCCCGCTGTGATGGCAAAGACTGCTTAGTTAACTTTTTATTTTTGTGGCTGGAAGAAGGTCTGACTAAGGGACTGGTAGATTGTTCCATGGTCAAGATGAAAAAGATGCTTTTTTCCTGGGAAAGCTTAGCAGCAATAGTCAGTAAAACAGCAAAATAGCAAAACAAGTAATTGTTTTTCACAAAAATCATAGTAAAATGTCCTTTAACAACTTTCCACACTCCCAAAAATTAAAATAAAATAAACACATTTTTTTCCACAGAAAAAGTAGTTTTAAACAACTTTTAACAACTTTTTACCACAAAAGTATAAAAGTGCACTCCCTTTTGAATGTACGTAAAAGACATGAAACAGTCAAGGAAATTACTTTTTTATCTTAAAATAGTTATTTTCACAAAAGATTGTTTGAACAACAAAAAAGGAAATGTGGAAGTTTTTTTTCCCCAGAAGAAAATGTATCTTCCCAGCAGCGAAACAGGCTTAGCCAACCATTGAACATTGAAAGCCTGCAGAGGAATGCTCTTCTTGGTGGTAGGAAAGCTCTGAAGGGCTTGCCACCCAAAAATGTCTTTTTAGTCCTCTCACTTCAAGCTGACTAATTGTTTGGGTGTTTGGAAGGTGCCCTGAAGCTTTGGGAACTGATTGGCTGTTACGTTCTATGCAGGATAAAACCCATATATCTTAAGCTACTGCAGCAGTGATCAATATGAAGAACAATTTGCAGGCTGGATCCTTAAGATGAACATTTGTAACTGCATGCAGAAGCCACATCTGCATTTTTATTCGTATTTTAATATATCATTTCCTTTTCATCCTTCTACTGTGTCAACATGCCCTACATATTAATCCAACATATATAAATGGTATGCAATCTCACCATGTACAATGGTGGTAATAAAGAAAAGCAATTACCTTGTTTTCAGTTTGTTTCCAGAAATATAAAAAAAATCCATCATCAGTCTCCATCAATGACACTGATGAAGTATGAACCTCAATGTATATCCGTCAAAATATTCAATGGCAGATTATATGTAATCTTTCTTTATCAACTCCTGAAATGAAGATTAGGGCTCCTTTATTTTCTTTGTCCCACGTAATAAACAATCCACCATCACAATACACACCACAGATTATTTCTCTCACAAAAAACCCACAAGCCAATGTTTACCATACAGACCCTCAAGATAACAATTTCCCTAAACTGATGACATGCATATATACAAATTTAAGATGATGTTGACAAAATATCAATAATCTCTTAAATTTGCACATGTTTTGCAGTTAGGCCTTACCCTACCCTGGTCCCATCCTTTCCTTGGTTTGCTCTATGTGCTTCATCTTTTCTTAGGGAAGCCAACCACAACTAAAGGGGAGCCTTTTCTATATATCACTGTGCATTTTACTAGCTCAGCTTAGTTTAATATATATCTTAGCAAATGATCATATATGTCTGTTTCTTAGTATTTCAGATTTTCACATTATTATCTGAGTCTGTACTGTAAGAGCTATAAAATTCTTCTTTTAAAATTCTATATTAATAGGTGATTCTGTAAGCACACAATCTTTCTTATGGATTTACATGCTATCATAATTCATACAATAGGACTCTAGAATGAATGTAAAGAAAATTTGGGGAAATACAGAAATTGTTTAATTTATAAATGTTTAATTTCCCAAGTTTTGTCTGGCAACTCTGGTGGTTTTATATGTAACTTCATACTTTTAGTACTACCATTCCTTAAACTGTTTTAAAAATATAGTAGCTGTTATGTTTTAGAAGTAATTATTTACCATCCAAAAGTAGATTTTCTATTCATTATAGAACCTTGAAGAATTTCAGTATTTCCACTGATAAGACTGCATGATAAGAATGTCACATTAGAAATCTAGGGAAAACATTAATAATCACTACTAATTTTGATGTTATTCTTAATTAAAAAGAAATGTGGTTTCATTACATCAGTCATTTCCAATGTTTTCATCTGAAGCTTGAAACATATCCACAACTCAAAATTACATATTCAGTCTGAATACATTTGAGAGTCAAGTCTCATATTAACTCCTGTTAAATATGTAGAGCAAAACATTCAAATGTACTGTTTCCTTTGAATACATAGAGTAAAACTTTTGCACATTGTTTTGCTTTTAAATAAATGTATTGTCTCCAGTCAAGAGCATGCATTGATCTGTTATTTCTCTCTCTCTCTCTCTCTCTCTCTCTCTCTCTCTCCTTCTCTGCTTTAAGAGACACAGTTCCATTTAGTCTCAAGACTGAAAGCTGTAAACATCTAATTAAAAGACAATCTATTTTCTAACAAGTACACTGCACAAACATTGAAACTTCCTTGTCTAAAAATAAATGTTACAAACTGAGTGGAACAGTTGTCATATTAGATAAGGAAAATGTTCAAGCCATACCTTTTTTCATGATTACTATTTTGAAAAAAAATGAAAATGTCAGTGTAGGAGTTGTTTTCTTGGAGAACAACAAAATATATAATTATACAATGACCCCCCTCCCCATTAATATTCCAAAATGTGCATGCTGGCCAGTTGTAAGTGCCACAATATACCAACGGAAAAAGGTCCGGTCGCCCAGACTTTTTTCTGTTGGTATAAAGTGTCCAAAACCTTTTTTTTAAATAAATAAATAAAAAGAAAAAACGGAGCAACAGAGACTTTCTTTTCTCTGTTGCTTCTGTTTCAAAGCAATAATGTACTGGGTATGCGTAGGAACGCAAGTCCTATATGCATGTGCAGTGCATCAGCACAAGGAAGCAGTATACCACTGCCATCGAGAGAACAGTAATGCGCCATTATACAAAAACATTATTTAAGAAAAGTAAGTATAGCATTGTATAATAGCAATAACTGACTCCGTGGTTGTGGTATATTGAAATTTACCCACGGTTGGCTTTATTTCACTCGGGCTTCGCCCTCATGATTAAACCATGCCAACCATGGGTAAATCTTCAATATACCACACCATGTCATCGGTTATTGCTTAAATATATGACAAACTATAAGATACTACTCCAAAGTGGCCCAACCTGCTTCTAATCTGAGTACTACCAAAATTAGTTAATGCCTGTCATCCATGTCTAATAATGACAAAGCAGCTACAATAAGTTGCAGAAATGTGGCGAAGTAAATGCATGCTCACTAAAACAGTAACATCAGCACCTACTTCAATAGCTGATGATTTACAGAGACTGCAGTAGGAAGTCAGTTTAAACTATCACAGACTAAAGTAAGTCACTCTGTTGAAGTAATTAGAACATCCTTGATTTTACTGGTATCGTAAATCATGTTACTGTGTCACATAATTTCAGAATTTAAATTAAAGAGCTTTTGTTTGGAATTCTGCCAAATATGAACCATTTTATCAGTTGCAGTAAAGTCAATTTGCATAGCTGTATACCATACATAATAACATTTTCTTCTTCACCTGGCATTAATTTAGCATAACTAGAAATAACAAATCAACTAAGATATATTCAAGTTTTGTTTATACAGCAGATATGAAAGTAGAAATAAGCAAATGTCTGTGTAATTTTATGTAGTTTATCATGCTATAAGTTACAATATTAGATTCCATCTAGGTAGTGTTACTCTTGATATCTGTTTTGGAAATAATTTTATATTCCGAAATAAGATAGTTATCTGTAAAAATAAAATAAAAATCTGACAAAAATTCTTCACAATTTTCTACATTTTTACTTGAAATAATGAGCTAGTATTCCCTCTAGTGGCTTGGTTAAACTTATTTTAAATAGTTAATTTTGCTTGTCAAAACATGTTATACTTACATTAGTTATTTTTCCTTCTTTTTTCATGACTTCCTAGACGTGCAAACTCAATAATCACACAAGCTTCAAGTTCGTTGTCTTTACTGCAAACATTTTCCATTGTATCCTTTCCAAGATAATTAGCTTCATAGTATTTATAGTCCATAAATTAACATCCATAATTGTTGAGCATTCATTTATGTATTCAGATACAAAAACATTACTGATTTATCAGTATTCTTTTATCAGCATATCATTGTGTGGTCCATATGTAAAATGCCCATCTCTGTCAATAAATCTGACTGCCTAATTCATAATATGTATAACTTTATGCATGGTGTACTGTCATCAGCTATACAAGTTAGTGATACAGTCTCTCAACTAATCTCACCCTAGTGTTAACTCAAGCTGATATAAAGGGAATTATTTTGCTCTGATCTCTGCTCCCTTACCTATGAACTATGTAAGAAGTTTATTTCATTACGCCACTGATGGTGCCTATTTCACTATCTACATTGTTTTCTCTTCCAACTAATTGTATTTAATTGTTTTTTTCCTCAACTGGTTTGTTGGCTATTTTATGATCAAACTTTCTTCTACATTTTAAGTTAGGCCCATAGCCCAGTTTAAGCAACAAACTGAGGCTTTTGACCTAGACCTGTAGCATAGAGGGAGGAAGCCCTGACTGCGACCCAATTGAACCATATTTGATTAGCTGGACATGCGCTCAAGGACTTGGACAGGGAGAAAGGATGTGAGTAGTTGATGCCAGCTCACTCATCCCAGAGGAGGATGTAGATCCAGCCTTTTACTTTGGTGACACCCAGAGGAAGCACTGGTTGTTGCACCCATGGAGCTTGAGCCTACTCAGCACATGCTGCATAGTTTCATGCCACTTAGCCAGGGAAGTCATGTGCAGTAGCACACATGCTCCCACTGGAAGCAGTATTATTGGAGCTCAAATGAGCTACCAAGGGAATAAGGCTCCAAGGGAATGAGGGAGAGACCACAGGATCCCACAGACTGGCACTCTCACAACTGCCTCATTCTTGCCCTTCTCCAAATAATAAATGAGCAGATTAAGCCCCGTAGTCAGGATAAGCATATTGGTATCACCTAGACTAGAAGGCCCTGCCTCTCATCCTCAAAACAAGAATGAATGTGTTGACTGGGTAATGGTAAATGAGCCATGGGGTGACATCCAGCTGATGGGGAAAGAGACCGAAGCTGTTGTCATCTCAGCTGGATTTTCTGTCTACTGTCCTTTTCTGCCCCAAAAATACATAATAAACAATGCAAGTAACCTTGGTGCCTATTCTGCATCACTATCAATTGTGCAAATATACAAAATAAAAACTTCCAATGCCTGGAGCTAATTGTAATATATGGATACTACCACCCAATTTTTCCAGCTAGTACAACTGTGCAAAAAGATAAGTTTGCTGCAGTTGTTGCCACCTCTTCCAGCTTACAATTGTAAACAACTCATTAGTGTTATAAGCAACTGACATGCCAGCCTTTGCAACTGTCTATGCCTTTCTTTGTTTGCCACAATAACCTCTACAAATAACTGATCTAAAGTCCTGATCTTGTGCTTCTTACCCATATACTATGTCTACATGGCCCCAGTGAGATTATTCAGTCTGCACTAAGACACTGAAGCTCAGCAATTTATTCAGTGGTTTATAATATGCCCTCACTATGTCTGTGTGTCTAATAGTGCAAAAAATTCATATAATACCCAAAGGTCGACATCACTTATTTTTCCTGTTCCTTCTCCTCTGACTTCCAGCTGATATTTCTCCACCTAAATATGACATTTTTTTCTTTAAAATATAGAAGCATATACCATAACTGAATGCTTTTACCTCAAAGTTGTTTAAGTAATCATGGCTTCCTCCAGCTCTCAAAAGGGCTTCTACCTACTTTCTACCGCAAGTCTCGTCTCACAGCCTTAAATTCATAACATTCTTGTGTTGGTCTGAACAGAGCCAGATTCAGCAGTAAATGACCTAAGCAGCTGCCTAGGGCCTGTATTGGCTGCAGGGGGGGGGGGGGGTCGTCCTGGCATGGGTAGGTCCAATAAAAAATAAAATCTTCCATAAATAAAGAAAGCTGGAAGACTTCTCTAAACACTGGAGGACTTTAGGACCTCATGGAATATGTCTGTTAAGAACAGCAAATCCCAGAATCATCAGCTTTAGGACAAATGTCATAATGTAAATTATGGGAGATTTTATATTGGACAATGGTAGGGGTATAACAAGTGCAGTACTTCCTGTGTTAGCAAACAACCATAGCAAGTGAGCAAGATTTAGGAGGATGAGGAGGAACAGCCAAGTAAGCAGATTTCCTGTTCTATCTTTAAGCAGATTTAGTGAGTGCATTTCTATGTCCAATGAACCTGCATGTGTGTGCATGTCTGTGTCTGTGTGTGTAATGTCCCAGTCAGACTTTGCTCAGAGCCAAACCATGAGCCTTGATTATTGGCATTCAAGTGGCTCCAAGCCAACTGCCAGGTCTCCTTAACTTAATTTTGGTTTCTTTGTTCTTGTAAATTATTGAGCATTACTGTCTGTCAGTGTCAGTCCAACTGTTTTAATTCTACTGTTCAGTGTCAGTGGTGCAACGGGCAGCATACTTGCCTTTGGTGCAGAATGTTGTGGGTTATCTTTCCACACAGGGTGGATTTATTGCTGAGAATACTCTGCAGAATGGGGGATGGTTACTGCACTACTGAGTGTATCCTCTTTTGGATGAGATACCTAGTAACTATGAATCCGTTGTCAGTTTGCCAGCCATTCCGTATTGCATCTCATCAGTACACCATTTCTTTAACATAACATAACATATAAGCAATTTATTCTTCAAGAACAGCAGGCACTGAATTTGTAGATGAAGCACTAAAGTGTAAATCTCTTTGCCAGGAGCAACCTCTTCTTTAGTTACAGATCTCTTTAATGTAGAATTATTCAGATGATTTTAACTTCTGCAGAGATTGTGCATATTGACTGTTATTGGTGGATTAAAATGATAGCAGTTTGAGTGCCCTTTAATGGTTGAAATGTTCTGAAATTAATAGCCTTGCCATTATTGGTTCATATGTTTTGCTGATTGCTTATTTGAAAAATGTGTAAAAACTCCAAATTTAAAACTCACTCTAACAAGTGGAACTGTATTAAACAAAGAATATAGTTTAATACAATCAGGAAGGTAAATCAAAGATCACCCATGGGGACCCATGGTTTGAAAACAGCCCAAAAGTGCACTTAATCCACCACTGGCAGGATGCATTTTATATGAGTGTTTGTTTCAATGCAGTTTCAATGAGTATGAGTTTCAAGGTTAGAGAAGTTTATTCTTGCTCATGCTAAGTCTGTTTTTGTTGTGAGACTATATTATTTTGTTTAGCAAATAACTATCAGTTTGTGCTATAAAATTTGAAATACATGTTTTAAGTTAAATCCAAATATCTGTAACCACTGTAGAAGAAAAAGAAGAAAATAGTATGTACACTGAGAGGTTTGAACAGTATTTCATGGTATTTAATGGAGAGAGGCAAGTAATGGGATACTGGAATGGTTGCTGGGTGGGGATGTGGGGGGAGGGTGATCCAATACCCTGTCTAGTGCCCCATTTGACTATGATCTCGTTCTTGGTCTGAGTCTGAAAATAATATTTGTTACAGATAATGCAGTTTACCTTGCATTAGTTTGTGTGGTGGACAGTAAAGTGCTTTATGGGTGACATCATTGCAATTGTCATACCATAAGTTGTTGGAGTTTTTCACAGTGACCCTCCCTCCAAACTAAAGCCCTCCAGACTACCTTTGATTAAAAAAAATACTGTGGGTCTCTATCCAAAAAGTCACATTGAAATAGACTGAGCCTACTCCTTCAATACTCTCCCTCTCATCCTTCAAAACCATTCTGAAAAACTTCCTTGCAAAACACTGGCTCTGTTCTTGCTCAACAATAGGATAGACTATATCCCTAAATATGATTAAATAACCTATTCATACATTACAAAATCACAAACAGAGGTCCAGGTCCACAAACAGTAGCAAATAATTTATTCACCAACAACAGAATGAGCGCTTTTGTCTTGAATAACAAGACTTCATCAGATATCCCCACATGATTTTACTTAATTATTTATACAACTTTATGGAGTTCATAAATGTTAAAAATAATGATATTAAAATAACATGCAATAAAAAATGCAAAATGCAGAATAAACAGTGAACACTCCCAAAAATACTTACAATTGTAATGCTTTTGCTAGTAACACTGGTTTAATGGTGATATATTCATTCAGACCTATTTTTAACATTTATGAACTCCATAAAGTTGTGTTATGTTATGTTAAAGGTTATTCAGAAATGGGAGTATAATATACAAAGTAATTATGTGGGTTCACATTTTTAAGGTACTATACGTCTTTAAATTTCAATTAGCTCTAATGGCATATGGTATAAATAGTTAAGTAAAATCATGTGGGGATATCTGATGAAGTCTTGTTATTCAAGACGAAAGCGCTCATTCTGTTGTTGGTGAATAAATTATTTGCTACTGTTTGTGGACCTGGACCTCTGTTTGTGATTTTGAAGTCTCTACAATTACATTGCTATTCATATGTTACATTTCCTAACTCTCCATTCTTCACTCTCTTCCTTACTTCTAACAATTTCTCTCCCCTGGCTTTATCTCTCAGTATACCACTAACCTGCTTTTCTCTCAGCTCATATTGTGATTCCTGCTTGTATTATACTAACTTACTTTTAATTTGTCTAAAAAATGACTAAAATTTCTCTGACTATTAAATCATTGTAAGGAACCCCATTGTACCCCATTGTACCCCAGTAAAGAAACCACCATAAAAAACTTCTCCAAAGCCAACTTCATGCTACTCAAGTCAGAAGTGACAAACTTCATAATACCCATGCAGACGGGAACTGAAAGTTCAACTGCTGAATCCTACACTAAGGCACTGTACGAGCACATCCACTCATGCATGAATCGTGCCATCCCAAATAGAACCAAAATGCTCTCATCCAAAAAAAGGAAGCCAATCTGGTGGTCCCCTGCCATAAACAAACTTTACAACAAAAGGAAGAAACTTTTGCAGAAAAGAGGAAAATCCCAGGATGCAAAAAACTCCCTTACTGGCCTCAGTAAGAAACTGAGATGCCTCATAAAATCCTCCAAAGCTAGTTACGAAAATAAAATTGCCAAAGATTCCAAAGACAACCACAAAGCATTCTATAACTATGTCAAGAATCTAAATGGCAATACTCAGATCTGCGCTGAGCTAAAACAGAATGGCATTAAATATACTGATCCAAAGGATATTGCCAGTATCCTGGCAGATCAATTCAGTGCCAACTTCACCCCCCTCTCACCCCCTAAATGGCCCATCTCAATACCGGAAGATTGGCAAATTCCAGTAATAACGGCCACACAGGTACAAAACGCACTCTCTAAAGCCAAGAATACAGCATCCATGGGACCAGATGACATCCTGGGCTGTGTACTACATGAACTACAATATGAACTGGCACCTCACCTAAGTGTCATGTTTAATCATAGCCTCACCTCAGGTTTCGTGCCCACTGAGTGGCGCAGAGCTACAGTTATCCCAATCCACAAGGGGGGATCCACCTTGGATCCCAGAAACTACCATCCCATCAGTCTGACAAGCCTTATCTGCAAGGCCATGGAGCATATTATCATGGAACTTATAAACAAAGACACTGGCAACCTTCAAACACTGGACCCCACCCAGTTTGGGTTTGTGAAGGGCCGATCTTGTCTCCTGAACCTGATTGACTTCTTTGAATCAGTCTCCAGAGCCATGGACAAGGGTAAGGTGGTCCACACAGCCTATCTAGACCTTGCCAAGGCATTTGACACCATCCCCCACTCTGGAATCATAGATAAACTTACTAAGTTGGGCATTAATCCCTATGTCACCCAATGGGTTGCTAAATGGCTTACTGATAGAACCCACACTGTAAAAGTAGCCGACTCCAAATCCAGCTCCAGACAAGTGACAAGTGGAGTACCTCAGGGTTCAGTCCTGGGCGCTCTTGTTTGGCATCTACTTCTCTGAAGTACAGGTCAACACTAAGGGACTCTGGCTAACAAAGTTTGCAGATGACTGCAAACTGGGAGCCATTACTGAATCCCCAAATGATGTGGATACTCTACAAAAGGGCCTTACAGAAACAGATGCTTGGTGCCAGAGCCATGGGCTCAAGCTCAATGCCAAGAAATGTATTGTTATCCCCTTTGGGAAAAAACATGTATCCATGAATTACCATATAGGTGGCAGTACACTAAACACAGAAAGTGTGATAAGAGACTTAGGGACACAGGTGGACAGTGGTCTCACCTTCGATAACCACATCGCCACAACAGTCAGGAAATCCTTTTATGTGGCACACCTTATCACGAAGGACTTTTCATCCAGAAAAAATTAGGTCATTGTCCCACTGTACTCATCCCTCATTAGACCCATTATAGAATACAATGCCCCATTTGGTATGTACCTCTCAAGACATCTGCAACAACTGGAAAGGCCTCAGAAATACCTCACTAAAAGAATCACAGGCCTAAAGCAGATGCCCTACGCTGACCGACTTAAAAAACTCCAGCTATACTCTGTCGCATATCGTCTACTCAGAGGCGATCTCTGCTTAACATACAAGGCCATGTCAAACCCAGAGCTGTTGGACATGCTACACTTAAAGAAATCCCAATCCCTCAGAGCTACACACTCCAGGGATCTAAACCATGTCATCACAATAAACAAAACATGCTGGAGGGATAGGTTCCTGACCCAGAGACTCCCCAGACTCTGGAATAGATTGCCCATACATGTCAAGCAGAGTGCCTCTTTGGACCTCTTCAAGAGGAACCTTGACGATTGGACGGGAGAAAGGAAATTCACCCCAGGGATCACGTCAGTCGCCCTGCTAGACAGGGGTCCAGGAAAGTAAATAATGTGGGAAGAAATAGCCAGGGAATTGTTATGGCTAGGCTTGTATAGGCCCTAGGGCTGATAGCCTAGTACCAACCTATGAACCTATGAACCTATGAACCATTGTCATATAACTTGTATT
Source organism: Protopterus annectens (assembly GCF_019279795.1). Classification (NCBI taxonomy): domain Eukaryota; kingdom Metazoa; phylum Chordata; order Ceratodontiformes; family Protopteridae; genus Protopterus; species Protopterus annectens. Next base: position 167,477,750 of record NC_056736.1, read on the forward strand.
ATTCCTGACCAATGTTTTCATATTATGTCTAATTTGGCATAATTATTTAAACTGTAGTTGTTTTTGTATTATTTTAAAAGACTGTTAAACTATTGTTCTTAAAATGTTTTGTAATACTTTGAAGCTTTTCTACCCAAGCCTCTGCTTAAAATGGGCTTCTACGCAGTTAGACTTTCCCAGTAATCAAATGTCAATAAATAAATAAATGCACATATATTACATGGACAAACACTGTGTGTGTGTGTGTGTGTGTGTGTGTGTGTGTGTGTGTGTGTGTGTGTGTGTGTGTGTGTGTGTGTGTGTCTCTCTCTCTCTCACACACACACACACACACACACACACACACAGGTTTTGCAAGAGCTATCTTCAGAATCTGACCTGTTTCACATCTACCCATTCCTCCTGAGCTTTGGTATATTGTAATGCATAATGAAGCAGAAAACTGATTCATTTCCATGCTGTCAAGACACTGAATAAAATAAAATATCTCAACAACATACTCTTGCAATAATCCGTGACTGGGTGTTAAGTAAATCAGTACTTATGGCTATTATGGAATGCCACTATTAAAAAAATAGTTTACTTTTTCAGATAATAGCACTGTATTTGCAAACTTCTTTAAGTTGTTAATTTCTACTATCTTCAGCATCAAGACATAGCCTCCTAATGCAAAACATGTGTAGCACAGCACATATACATGCTGATTCTTGCATATTACCTTAGAATAAATGCAGTTTGTGACACTTTTTCTTTAGGAACTCGGGAGTATATATGCATCATGCTGTTTAATGAGGACGTTGTGGACACCTTATGCCTCGCTTGTGAATTTAAATTACTTTTAGTAACATTTCGATAGTTTTTCTGTGAAATTGAGGAGGGTGGAATTTTGCTTCTACCCTCTTTTAAATGCATATCAGTTCTCCACTCGGTGGAGCAGAAAATATAGAGTCTGTAGCTTTTGTTTTAATGGCCACAGCTGCACTGACTAATAGAAGTACTCTTGTGGATAATGCTGTATTTAAAGCAAGCAGATTCATTGCCTTGTGAAATCAACATGCATGTTTTGAACATAAATTAGGTTTCACTGCATAATTTCTCATTTAGATTGAGAGTGTTATAAATTATTACTTGATATGCTCTGGTTGCAATTAATTTATAATACTGCCTTTATAGTAATTCAGAAGTATCTTTAAAGGGATCTGGTTTGTATCATTGCTGCCACTGAGAATCTATATATAGCTGTCACTGGCCTGGTGTGTATGTGCATATGTACAGAATTACTTTGCCAGAGTACAACAACATGTTTGGTGTCAGTCCACTTGCTGTTCCTTTCTTTTCCCTTCTGCCACTTGGAAGCATTTCTACACTAAGTACAGCCATAAGCCAGCAGCTAATATGTGTTGTTTATCAATGTCTGGAATCATTTTCTCATGTTTAGACTCCTGCTATTCATTATATACTTGACTATATGTCTCACTGGAAAATTGCAGAATAATTACAGAAATTAGCTGGAAACCACAGCAGTGATTTAAACTATTCATGCGATGCATTTTATAAATTCATGGAGCCATACATGAAGCAAAAACACATATACATAAGAATAGATATCAAATATTTCAAAGTGTGTTTTATTTGAAAAATAATTATGTGTCTTGACTATTGAATTCATTAAAATAGAGAAACATTAGAAAAAAACTCAGTGTAAAAACATCCCTCCCACATTTCAAGGATATAACTGTTCAATAATTACAAGCAAACCTATTACTACATTTGATTAATTTTCATACTACATTCTTAAATATTTTCTGATTTCACATTACATTATTTTTTACAGAAGCATATATATATTTACATCATATCAACAGTTATTGGTGGAGGATATCAAACAGAAGCAAACACATACCCAGTATGAGACTCCATTGGAAAACTGTTAGAATTAAAGCAAAAATTGATGGAATTTAAAAAAGAAAGAAGCAAAAATGCTTGCACATCACAGTAAACATATACATAAAGTAGCTTTTGAGTATATAATAGGAATTTGCTGAAGTTGAACAATAAGACAGATCATTATAAACCATTAAAGAATCAGACTGATAGAAAAATCTAATGACAATAATATTAGGCATTTGAAGCAGCAAAGACTGTTAGAATTACGTGCAGGCAGAAAGACTGCAATGAACATCATGCAAGAAATAAGTTATTTGTATCTGGAACTTCAGGACCTATTTACCATAACGTTTTGAAATAAGAAAGGCAAGTTACCCAACTCCAAGAATACTGACCTTTTTTTTATAATTATCTGATTTTTCATTGAAACTTTTATTTCTGAAGAAAATTATAGTTTTACTGAACTCTCACAAAACACTGTTGAGATTTCAAAGGATTGACAAAGGGTAGTGGGTGGGAATAAAAACCGGCCTGCACCCAAGAAAAGTCACGTTCAACTAGTGACATGGGTGCTGAAGTGACTAGGTTGGATGCTGGGGTGACTGGGTTGGAGAGAATGGGTGTGTGTAGCTGATACCAGCTCACTCATCCCGTGGAAGGGAGGTATCTTGGCTCATTGTATTGATGACTCTTGTAGGAATGCAGATGAATTACCCACAACAATCAGGGTATCCTGTTCTTACTGCACAGTGTTGAACCACATAGTCAGCAGGTTGTGCATGATTGGTAATATGCGTATACCTCCTGAGAGCAACTATAGTGGAGTATGCAAACTGCCATGGGGATGATGGGGTAAGACAGTCCACAGAATTTGCAGGCTGTCCTGCTCCTTAACATCTCATTCTTACCTCACCACACATCAGATGGGCTTGAGGGCTGTTGGCCCAGGAGAGGAATGAATAATTGTGTGTTGGAAGGGGAATAACTGGGCTGATAATACTGACTAAAAAAATGAAAAAAGACTAGATGCTAATTTAAAAAAGCCACAAAACAAAATTAAGTGATGAAATGTGTGAAATCCAGAAAGATAGACATTAACAGTAAGACAGATCTTGCTCAAAACTAAAAATAATATAGCAGTCTGGTAATATATCACAGAGGAGTAAGGCTGTAGGAATCTAATAAGTTTAATTCTGTAATTCTGAGTAAAACTTATTCAGTCTTTTTTGCACACGAGTAATTATGAGCAAATCAGATAACCAATATGCTTCTAGGCTGCCTCTGAAATGAGGCATTTATATCTATTTATGCATGTATCTGTGTATTTGAATATAGACAGATAAGTCGATATGGAGCATTACTGCTATTGATCACTCTCTTTGTCAAAGAATTGCTTTTTTTGAATACTCAATAATGTGTGCTATGTTCAACTGCAGTTTAATCAGCTACAGCATTTTAATAGTAGATTCACTTTATTTGCAGTTCTGACACCATAGCACTAGTATGGTGACAGAATAAACAAATGTGCAAAGCTGTACGTGGGGGTGGAGTAGAGGCAGAGTACCCTGAATAAATGTGTATTATTGTTAATTATGTGTATCAGTCTGAGAAACAAAGTACATCTCAAGACAATAGACATATAGCAGAAAGGAAAGGAAGTATATGGTTAGTTAATTTTTTACTTTATTTATCTGTTACTTATTGAAAATAGATATTGGAAAGGTCAGGTAGATTATTGTGATTTGTTTTGTTGTCAGTTTAGGGGTTGTTGTGTGATGTTGGCAGTGATTAGAGGGTTAAGTTTTCTTTCAGTGGTATTTGTTGAAATGTGTTTCACTGGTGTTTTTTTCTAGCAATATGACATAAAATATCTTTTTGTCCATTTATCAGTGTAAGGTTACTCTACCGCAGTGTTTGACCCTAATCTCATCACAAGTCTGAAATGGACTTAAACATGGTACCTTTGGGGCGGACAGAACCAAATTTCCATTCTGTATGTTGAAATGAAACAAATGTTAATGTGCAAATATGCAACTCAATGAAATAGATATTAAGAACTCTGCAACTCAATGTTTATAAGGTAATCCACATATATTTCTCTGTGTGTGTGTGTGTGTGTGTGTGTGTGTGTGTGTGTGTGTGTGTGTGTGTGTGTGTGTGTGTGTGTGTGTGTGTGTGTTTATGTTTATATGTATGTAATATTTCTAATCCCTTCTTCTGCAGATACACTGGATCTCATCTCACTGGAACAGGAAGACTGAACTGGTAAAGTACAGCTATATTTACTCAAAACACTAGATGTTCAAGTTCCTCATCATTGCAGTAGCCCTTAACTCACACCTATGTGGTGTAGAACATCAAACATCTAGCAGCCTACACGCACATTTTATTCCAGAGCATTTTCTGAAAACAAAAAACTAAAAAGCGTAAGATAAACAAATGTAAATAATTTATGAACAAGGAAACCTATTTAAACTGTACAAATTGCAATGGTATCAGTAAAAAGTGTTCTTTGCAGTGATAACAGTCCATGTATTCATACAGTGGGATTCAGTAAAGCCTACACAGTAGTTTTCCATTGCGTGCGCATCATGGTGGGATGCACACATGGGCACGGAAACTTTTAAATTCAGTAAGCATCATGTAGCAGTGTGCATCCCTGTGCAAACAAGGTCAACACTGTGGCATGCTAATTACTGCATAAGCAGCTGGATTCCATGCTAATCAACCAAGGCAACACATTGGAGCTGTTCAACAAGCTATAAAGCATCCATGTAGACTCTGTGCTGGTGTTCCCCATGAATTCCAAAACTTTCGGAATACAGCCACTGAAAGGAGTCTACAATGAGAGAATAAAAAGTGAAATGTGTGAGATTTGTAAAGAATTGACCTTAACATATGACAGTAGGCTGGATGCAACAAAAGAAGAGTAACAACAGCAACATAATCTTTTTTGTGCAGTAACACAAATGCAGCTTTGCTCCCCCACCCCCAAATTAAAAGTACACCTGTAAGTAATGCAGACAGATAAAAGTGCAAAAGTGTGTGGAAATCAAAATAAATACAAAAAACATTAAACAGACTATTCATAGTCACATGTCAGCATATGCAATATGTAGCTGATGAAATGCAGGGATGTCAGCTGAAAATCAGTACACCTCTGTGCATATATATCACAAAGTAATATCCTCTCTTCTGTGTTCATCACATAAACAATTTGGCTCCCCTTCCTTTTTCCTACCCACACGGCTGCCTTCTGGTGTAGTTTCAGGGCTGTTAGCATGGTGAAGATGCAAATGAGGTCTGAACTCATTAGAATTGCTGAATCCCAAATCATTAGCACCGTGTAGCCGATGTAAACATCATGCAACCACTCCTTCAGTGTATGGATGGCAACTGTGAATGCTTACATCAGGTGGGTGTGTCAGGTTAGACTTACAAATTGTTACATGTATGCCTTTCAAGGTTGGAAATGCAAGTAAGCAGCACAAAGTTCACAGGTTTTGTTTCATTAACATCCAACCTCCTCTTCATTTGTGTGCAAATTGTGTTTTCTCTGTCAGTTTTTTATTATTATTTTATTATTTTTGGCCATTAATTGCATGATGCAGCACTAAGGAAAATCAAAGACAATGGAGGAATGAATGGAAAGTTTGACTGTGCTTATCTTGTTTGTGAGGTGTTGCGCGACTAGCAAAAGGGAGACCTTAAGAATGACTACTACATAAGGGAATGTCATGTAACTATTTCAGAGGCAGCACTAAAACATGATAGATAGTACTGAGTCTGTGAAATACACTTGCTACTTAACTAAATATGTTGCAGCAGGTGTTAATGTAGTTAATGCAGTGATGCATTCTTTTTTGTGGCCACATGGTACTGGGTTTGAATACAATTGAATCTAACACTTTTACGTTCTTTCATATTACTGTTGCAGCATGTTGAAATGTGATGCACACCATTGCACAATATTGCATTGAAGAAAAGAAATGGGGAAGATAGGACAGTGGTGAAATGGGGATCAAGCAGGAGGAAGAATAAATGGAAAGCAATACATGAATGTCCAGGACAGAGGTAGGAAAGAACCATAGCTATCCATTTGTTCAACAGTAAAAACTAATAATATATACAGAATATTAGTTGAATTTGCTCCAGAGAGAGGGGTGACCACAACGCAATCATGTTATATAGCCAATTGGACTGAATCAAGTGTGCCAAGAAGATATGCGTATAAAATGGAGAGCTATGTATGGCACTTTTTTTTTCTGGGAGAGGTGAATTTTTTTTTTTTGAGAGACAGAGAGAGAGAGAAAGAGAGAGAGAGAGAGAGACAGAGGAATGTTGGGTCTGGTAAGTTGGGTAGGTGAGAAAGCAATTGCAGACAGACAAGACAAACGACAAGACACAGAGACGGTGATGGCCACAAGAGGTTGGAGGACACCTTGGATGGGCTGAGGGCAGGGACATACAGGACCCATGATCGTCAAGCTGGATGACAATGAGAATCGAGTCCTCACCCACTGGACTGTCATCAATGTCACCTCATTCCACCACTGGCTGGAGTGCTTGACATCTCCTCCTCCTCCTGGTCCTACATAAAATGAGGGAGATCAGCCTCTCCATCTGGGTAGGCATGCACCAACAGTGCAGTGCACAACCCTAAGCACTATCCCTGGCAGTTAAGCACAGGTGATAAACTCACCACCTCTGCCACTAATTCCTGAGGGGAACCACTGAACTATCCTCTGGGGAAGGACTAACTGAGGGAACAGGTAGTGCAGGGGCAGAAGAGGTGGTGCTGCCAGGTTGGCTCATAGATGTGCTGGGTAATGATGCCAAGGCCGTTGGAATGGGGACAGGCAGATCCTGTGGGGCAGTCCTACCCCACAGTGCTGTGGAGCATTTTGTGATATGGCACACATAGATGACATGGACACATTTTGACAACATAAAATAATATAAAACAAACAAAAAAAGAGAGAGATAAGGGTTGGGGTGAGAGAAAAAAAAGAGATAAGATTAGCACCTTCATATGTAACATACAAAGCAGTAATACAATTATTTGACTCTATTATCTTAACCTTTACCATTAAGACCACCACCCCCTAACAGATAACTATTACTTTTAAGACTAGCAGCTCTTAACAGAAGCACACTATACTACAGATTGCAGCAAGTACTCATTTACATGTGCATATATTGCACATATGCATCTTCCAATTATACAGATTACAGTTTACAGCAGGGCATGTGCATCACTGGTATAGACCTTTTTACTTTAAACCTTTAAGTTACACATAATTGAAGAATTAACAGTACTGTATAGTTGGTAAGTATGGTATTTGAACCCACCACCTCTGACTAAAGTCTAATGTTATACTCTTGGTTTGTGCTACAGACTAAAGCATGCATACTTGCTTTTACAGTTGAGATATGCATTCTCAATTTGATACAACTATTTAAAACACCAGACAAGCTATCTTTGACTTTTAGTGCTACAGTAACACTACACTTTTGCTGTATACATATCACATGCCTTCCTCATCCTTGCCAATCTTGCACCATGGGTCCTAACATTGCACTCCCTCTCCATGGCAATTGTGGAAAAAAAAAAGAACAGAACAGAATACCATTATGAATACCAGTCTTGCCTATACTCAGCTTTTAACCCTTACAAGTACTCCCTGTAGTTGATTCTTACACCTCTGTGGGATGTTCTGTGTCTTAAAATCCTCAATCTAAGCATTGAAGGTACCCCTCTTTCTTCTCTGGAGGATGTTGTAGTGCTGCCTACATTGTTCACCAGTGTGGTGCAAACCGGTGGCACTGGTCAAAGCCCAGGCCAAACTATCCCAAGCCTCTGATTTACACTGGGACCCAGAATAGTCCCGCTGCAGAAACTTGGTACTATGGTGTTTCACTAGGACTTCAGCAAAAATCTTGGACTCTTACACACCCCATCTCTGAGCATAAATCTAACACCCTATCCACAAATGCCTGCCATGTCTATCACAGATCAAGAGTAATGGAGAATTATGGTTTCCCGCAAATTCCAGTTATCGTGTTTACTGGGAGTATGCACACTGTTTGAAAATGTTGCTCACCACTTACCATCATGCAAACACAGTGCGAGATGGTAGGCGGTGCACAACAGTGGCAAGCAATGCAATTTCAAGGTTATTTGCTGTACAGGCAGTTGTGTATGTGTGTTTGACAAATGTGAAGGTCATAGCAGTCCAGAGAGCAGAAATATACTTACAGGAATATAGTACACAGTATACCCACAGTCATACATTTAATAATAAATGTGATAATACATAGATAAATAAGTAAATAACTAACTGACACAACATTAATGTCTCAGCCATCATACATATAATTAGTATCATGTACATTATGCCAAGTGTTATAAGTGAGAGTGACTATAATGGGAAGTGGAACAACAGTAAAAGTCCATGGAATATCCTGTACTTGAACCCAGGACCATGTGCATAGCAGTCTTATACTAACACCTGTTGTCACAAGAGAGCTGAAACAACAGCTGTTCATGGTTCAGATCATTGTTATAAACTGCAATGTCACAACAGTAAAACTAAGGTTGAACATGCTGTACTAGAACCAAGGATTATCTGTACTCCGGCCCTATACTTACACCTGCTGCCACAGGCAATAGCTTTGATTGAATGCATCTGGTTTCTGTTTTTGGCTATCTACTTTCTGGGTGGTCTATTTATCCAGTTTGTGCACTACCACATTTCTCGCAAATGAGATAAGCACAGCCAAGCCTGACATTCTTTTTCTCCAGTTCCTATGCTTGAGCTAAGTGATGCATCGCTCAAACAGTAGACACAATTTTTTTTTTAAAAAAAGGGAGAAAATACTTGAAATGAGGAAAAAGAAATCAATGACATACTCAGTAGAAATGATAGTACACATGAGATATTTCCACATATGCATGGATTTCAACTCTCACTCCAATGCACCTTCAGGAAACAGTATGGGTTACCTTATCCCCCTGTCACACAAACAGCTTTGCAGTAAAGAACAGAAGTCCTTCTTCACACAACCAACTGCAACAGAATGTATACTAATATCTAACCATTAACTGTTATTTGTACATTTATTAAATTTATTATATTTGGATGTAGTGCACTTAGTAATCACACAACCTGTTATGATTAATGCTTGCAAATATACAGCTCTGTCTTACCTTTCTGTGTTTCTTGGTCATTCATCAGTTATCTGAGCAGTACTCTGACACATGCAGTATGTAAGCCATTCTATATTATTGGCCTTAAAATGTGTGAAGATATTAACAGGGAATAATATGATATGCAGTTGACAACAACTGAAGGGCAGGTTGGATGGAACAAACAAGCATAGAATGCTCTTTTGGGGGGAGTAAAGGTGAGTTACTGTTATGGCACATACAAGGGTACACTGTTCTTTTTGGGGAGAAACAAAGCTGAGTTTCTGCTATGGTACAAACAAGCATATACTGTTCTTTTGGGGAGAGCAAAGGTGAGTTACTTTATGGCACAAACAAGAATGGACTGCTCTTTTGGGAGGAACAAAGGTAAGTTACTGCTATGGCACAAACAATGATATGTTGCTCTTGTTACTTTCCTTGTTTTGCATCATGCCTATTTGATCTTGTGAGGGTACTGAAGTCAGAAACTGTAATGTGTACCATTACTTTCTAACTGCAGAGGTAGCATTGTTGCCTCACAGCAAGAGGTTCTCCGGTTCGATTCTCAGCTGGGGTGCCTTCTGTGTGGAGTTTGCATGTCCTCCCTGCGTTCGTGTGGGTTTCCTCTAGGTGCTCCAGTTTCCTCCCACAACTCAAAGACATGAATCTGGAGCATTTCTCCCTGGGCCTCTGCTGAAAATTGGATTAATTCCAAGTCAGACTTTCCTGGTAAACAAATGTTAAATAAATAAATAACAATTTTCCAGTACAAATGTATGGTGCTAAACTGAGGGCATGCAGTGATCATCAGTACTTTTGAGAGGTATGACTGTGTGAATCTTTGATGCCTGAGGCCTACTACTTACTAATGGACACATATAAGTCAAATATGTGTCTGCTGTCACATGTTAAGGTCATTTCTCTAAAAATCTCCCACATTTTATTTGCTTACTGTACCAAGTGATGAAATACAAGGCTATCTCATAATATTATTAAACAATACACTCCAGGGTCCGGATTTATCTTGTAAATGCAGCACTTGTCACAGTGTTACTTTAGGGCTGACTCTGTCTGATGCAAGCAGTATACAACCCATCCATTTGGAAGTAAAGGTTTTGTGAGTTGCCTAACATCAATATTAATATATGTATGTGGATAGGAGGAATGTTTTAGGCCCCTATGTGGTGAGTGAGTGTGCTATGAATTGTCTGTTAGCCACTGCAAGGGCATACTGATTATGCCTATGTCTGCCTACACCCACAGCAGCTGATGGTTCCCCCTCTGACTCTCTGACTCCTCATCTGCCTGTGACTGTGGTGACCTTGGCATTGGTGGTAGGATGTGTGCCCCTTCCCCTTGCTGATCCTACTGCAGCTGTTTCCCCAGGGTTATGTTGTGTAGCATGAAACATACTGCAAAGATTTCTGTACATGTCCATGGATTGTACTGCAGACACTGGATACATGACTTCAGCAGCCCAAACACATGCTCTATGACATTTCTGGTTTGAGCATGTTTCTCATTATTGCTTTTTTCCATGGATGTATGTTCATTTCTGATGGGTGTCATCATCCATGGTTCCTGTGCATAGCCTGCATCCACCAGTAAATGACTCCATGAGATATCCCCCCCTAGCAAACATCTGGTAAAGTTGGGAGGTCTGCCAGATATGCAAGTCGTGGTAACTGCCACGGTTGCCAACACACATGTTCAAGATGATTCCCTTGGCATTACACACAACTTGACACTCTTAATGTAGAGTCTACCATGTTTCTCAGGTGGTGCCTTCATTTCTACATGAGTGCAACCTATGGCACCCAGTAACTCAGGGTAGTGCACTACCCAGTAGAACTCCTGCATATTTCTGGCCCTCTCCTCAGAGCTATGGGGAAAATATATGTCCTCACTGGCATGTTGTAGCATAGCATCCAGGAATTGGTGAAGGATCCTGGATACTGATGCCTGTGACACCCACAGCATGTCCTCTGTTGGTCTCTGAAAGGTACCTGTAGCTATGATTTTAAGGGCTACTCATACCTTAGTTTCCACTGGGATGCTCTCCCCTCAGCTGGCTCTGGCTCTAAGTTGAGGACAGCAGCGGTCACAGAGTTCCTGTAGTGTATCCCCTGCCCACCCTACAGCACTGTATAATTTCCACATCATGTAGGTTGTGATAAGTTAAATATGGCCTGAAAACTCTTCTCCTTCTCAGCCTAGGCCTATTGGCAGCAGTAGCAGCATTGGCTTCAGCCTCTAGAACATACAAATGGATGAAAGCAGCAGCAGCCCCTAACAGTCTGTCTGTGTAGACTTTCTATGCCTGTACTCCAAAAGTTTGACATCTGCAGGAAAACACAGCATGAAGTCTATATGGGTGCTTGTTGAATAGCTCCACCATGTTGTTTTGGTTGATTAGCATGTAGTTCAGCTGCTTATACTGTTATTAGCATCTATGAAACACAGACAAAGACAGATGCAATCCATTAATAATCTACACCATTATAAAAAGGCAAATGTGTAGATAGCCAAACTGATGGAGAGAAAAGTTGTATATGTTTGGAAGACTGCAAAAATGCTTTTTCATTAGGATATATGTCTACAGAGGAGTACTGAACTTCAGCAGGTATGATCCCATTTTGCCACCTATATACTGCATATACTGGAATGTATTTAAGAATAAAGTGAAGCAAAGGCTTTTACACTTTTATCTGTATGGCTTAGTTAGAAGTGTACTGATGGCATGGGCATGTTTGCCAAGACATTTCAGAGGTACACATGACTGACAATACATGAAAGTAGAATGCTGTGTTTAAATATTTTCAAATGTTTCAGGGACAGGTCCTTTTATAGCACTTTTAGCATTTCAAAGATGCTTTGTTAGCAAAATGAGTCATTTGCTTGTTCTTGTGTGGGGGAGCAAAGATAAGTTACTGTTATGTCACAAACAAGAATGGACTGTTCTTTTGGGGGGGTAGCAAAGATAAGTTACTGTTATGTCACAAACAAAAATGGACTGTTCTTTTGGGGGGAGCAAAGATGAGTTACTGTTATTACACAAACAAGGATATGTTGCTCTTATTATTCTCCTTATTTTGCATCCTGTTGTTAGTATTTCACATCTCTAGACTGTTTTATGCTTCTCCAGTGGGTAATACTGACTAACTACCTTTTCTGTTTAATCTGGAAACAGTTATTTTGTAGTTATGTGATACTTATGTGTATTATAATTCTGTTGTCTTTTAGGACACCTACAAGTACATCATTCAGGCGTGTCAGTCCATGGAGACCCCGTTCACTGATGCCAAAAATCAAGTAATTATCAATGGGTTCGGCAACATGGTGCTTTTCTCATGGAAAGGGGAATGGGGGGATATGGCACAGAGGATAAGAATATGGCAGTGGATTGTACAAGACCTCAATGATATGGATGGCCATAGCAGAACATACAAACAGGTGGGCCACAGGGCCACTGACATGAGAACTTCTACACAGAGGCAAGCAGCTGCAGTGGGTCATGATCAAATGATTACCAGAAGAGAGCCTGCTAGGAAACAGCCACTACCCCCCAATAAAGAGTTACTGGCAAATATTAGAAATCCAGAAAGCTCCCAGGAGACTGCAGTGCAGCATGTTCTGATGTGGGTGTAACACCTTTCAAGACAGCAAGCATGTTCCAGGAGGAGCTTCCAGGTAGGCTTTGTTAACTGAATAGTTGAATAATGTTGTACAGTAAACAATTAAAATGAATAAGTTAATTCTGTGTCAGTTGTCTTTTTGGAGGAGGTTGAAGATTGGTACAGTTATAAGCTTAGGTTGGAGTTGTCAATCACATTCTTGTTGAAAGTAGAGCTAAGGCACATATAAAGGGGTAAATGTATTACCCCCTGAGTTACTGTTAATTGTGATAATGTTGCCTTTACCTCTTGCTTAACTACTTCCAGAACCATATTGACTACAGCACAGTACATCTCCTGCAGATGGTAAGCCAAATACTTTTTATGTCAGTACTACTGATCAATTTAAAGAAATATTGTAGTGTGTAATTTTGATCTCAGGCCTGTTATGTGTATTGCTGTACTGTCTGTAATAGTGGCAGGACTGTTAGTTTGTTAGCATATATTGCACTAAAGTAGTGCAGGTATTAATGTATTCCTGTGTTTCTTGCTTTTTATCTTAGGTGCACATAACAGTGGGAGTGTGGGCTCTGTGCCATCTGATGTCAGTGTATCAGAAGACTCTGATTATGATGGATGGCCAAACTGAGGCACAGTCAGGGGGTGCAGAGGTTGAATCTGATACAGAGGTTGGCATACAGCCATCCCCTACATTTTCATTGGATGCAGCCAGTAAGCCTATGCCTACACAGTCCACTGATCCTACAGATATTGGACAGGTGGAGGGTGAAGACATTGATCAGGGAAGTGTGGCTACTGTGGCTTAAGTCCCTGTTGAGTCTGGCCATAGCCAAAGTGTGGTTGAGGTGTCACATAGGAGTATTGATAGGGGTGCTCGGAGGGGGCCTGCTGTCCCTCCTCCACCTGGTGCAGGTGTCACTTTCCATGCCACTCAACATAAGTTTAGGGATGTCATGGAGGCACAGGCATGTTCCCATAGGTACTCCAGACAAATCCTCAGGGTTGTGGATGTGGCACAGTCTGACATGCATGACTGCCTCCACTATGTCGTCGATTCACAGGATCGGATGAATTTAACCTTGGAACGAGGGGTGTTTGTGATGGGCCAAGATGTATTTGTCATGGAAAGAGCAGAGTCTATGATGAAACATCTGCTGGGAAGGGAATGGTATCCTCGTGGGTGTTGGTTAGCCACATTATCTGCAGTCAGCCAACATGGCCATGCCCAATCACGCTTCCATAGTGGCACTACTTCCACTGCTCTATCAGTGAGTGTGCTGTCCACAAAAAGCACAAAGAGGACCAAGAAGAAAATAAATCCAAGGCAGGAAGCCAAACCAAACAGGCTAGTACTTTGTGAAAATGTTCAGAAAATGATCTGATTCTTTAATGCGAAACAGTACAAACAGTAAACACAAGCGCTTTCGCTCGGTCTCTGCCGAGCTTTATCAAGTTAAAAATACAAAGTGCAGCAAGACTTTATATACACTATAGCTAATTGTTAATTAATCATTTCAAAATTAAAATTGCTGAAATTACTAAATTGTTAAAAGTTACTTAATTGTTACAAGTTAGACCTGGTACATAGAAAACAATAATACTGTGCCAAGTCGGTTAAGAAAAAAACAACCTGATAATAGGACAAAGGTATTTATGTGCTTTGGGAAAGTATATTCATATTGAAAAAATTTGTTCGACAAGGCCAAAAGAATAAGTAGTTATTGATGATTATTAAACTGTAAATGAATAATGATAATAATAATGAAATAGTAGGAAGAAAACGTAATAATAATTGAGTAATAATAAAAAGAAGTACCAATACAAAGTGGTGGAAATACTAAAAACCAAAGCCTCGAGGGCACATGTTATCCGAGGCATTAAGACATTGTGAAAACACAGTCACAATCATCATAAAATCCAGTCGTAATCATCATAAAATCCCCTCAAAATGTGAGAACATGCAGGGAATATTCTGTATGTGCATGTGTAAATATATATTTGGAAGGATGTTTAGGATAAAATCCCTAAATAATAAAAATTTAAATATTGTATAGTCGATGTATACAGTGAATGGTGATCTAAAATATGAAGTAATCTAAAAAAACTATGAGCAATAAATTTAAGAATAAGTTGAAATAAATTATTTATCATATTCCACATGAAAGTTTTTTATGTCAGCAATGAATGAACTTCTCATAATCGGGCCTTTCCTAGCTTAAGGACACTGTTTATATTGATGCTGTCATTTAATCCGGGGTGTCTGCCTGCATCCAGTTTAAGTTGCCATATGAGTTCCCTATATTCAAGGGTTGTCTCCCAGTCACCTCCCCTGGCATCCGGGGTAACTTGCTCCAACACAATGAATTTAAGAACTATCTTGGGGCAGGTGAGTGAATGCTTATAGAATGCATTAGACTCCTTTTGTTTGCTTAAGTCATAAAAATGCTCGTAGAGTATTTTCCTAAATGGCCTCTCGGTTTTATCAACATAGAAGCTTGAGCAGATGGTGCAAAACCTAGGTAGACAACCCCTTTACTTCCACAAGTGTAATGATGGTGTGATTTGATGTTAAAATTCCTGGAGGGAATATAGAGGCTTGAAGCATTAATGATGGTGTGGCATTGGTTGCAGGACCCACATTTGAAAGTACCTAGTCGTGTGTTAGAATTGTTAACCTGAGAGGTAGGTTTTCTTTCAAATAGTTCCTTAAAGTTAATGTCCCTCTTTCTTACAAATTTAGGATGTAATAGGAGGGCATCTTTGAATTCTTCATGAAAGGTCAGTACAGGCCAATGCCTCCTGATAATCTCCTCAATATCAGGAGAGTTACCAGAGTAAGTATAGATAAAACTGTTCCGAGAAATGTCAGATGTCACGGTAGTATTAATTGTACCAGGAGGTTGCCCTGTGCCAAGAAGTGGAGGAAATATTGTTTCTCTGTTATCAATCACTTCCTTAGCTAAGGAGGTGATGAGGGAGAGAGGGTATCCCCTGTCTGTAAACAGGGACTGCAAAAAATGTATTTCATCCAAAAAATCAGCAGTGGAGCTGCACATCCTAGAAGCTCTAATAAACTGACCTTTAACAATGCCCTTTTTTGGCAGAATGGATGTCCACTTTGAAAATGCAGAAATGAATTGGAGAAAGTGGGTTTCCTATAAAGCTTAGAAAGAAATGTTAAATAATTATAATCTTTATATAAAGTCACATCAAGATAGTGAAGTTCGTTCTTGTTGATGTTATGAGTGAACACCAAAAAAGGGGTGGTGGAGTTGATGTAGCTAAAAAAATCCAGAAACTGATTAAGGGTGCCATTCCATAGGATACAGATGTCATCTAGGTATCTTCTATAGTGAGTTAGGTGTTGAACCCAAGCGGAAGAAAAGATAAATGTACGTTCCCATCTGTGCAAAACTACATTAGCGTAAAAAGAAGCGCAAGAGGCACCCATGGCCACCCCTTTCTTCTGTCTAAAAAGCTTGCCATTAAAGAATATAAAGTTGTTCTGTAATAGAATTTCCATAAACTCAACTAGGAGGCCAGTCACTTTGTTATTGAGATTAGTTTCAGTGGTTAAGAAATCGTTGAACCACTCGAGCCCTATTAGATGGGGTATGCTGGGAAACAGATCCTTAATGTCTATAGTTATCATGAGGAGTTCAGATGAAAAAAAGGAGGGTTGAATATCTCTGAGAAAGTCCCAGGAATCCTTACAGACGTGTTCTAGGAGGGGGACAAGTTGCTTAGTAGTGTGGTCAATGAATTTTCCTAAGGGTTCAGTAATGCTTCCAGCTCCTGAAACAATAGGCCTGAATCTCAAAGGGTCCAAGCCTTTATGAATTTTCAGAATCCTGAAAATTACTGGTGTTTTAGGTTTCTCAACATGTAGATAGTTGAACAATTTCTCATTTATAGCTCCTTGGAGCAGATGGTCAGTAAGCATGTATTTAATTTTAGAAAAAGCTATGTTAACTTCATTCCTAGATACTACCTGGTTAAACTCTGTACGAGTCACCGGGACGTCATCACCATTGTCTCTCAGTAGCTGAGGAGTTTCAGCAAAATTGACCGATTTGGCTTCTCTAGCCATGGAAAAAGAGGCGTAGTTATGAATCCAAAAAAAGCACAAATAGGACCAAGAAGAAAATAAATCCAAGGCAGGAAGCCAAACCAAACAGGCTAGTACTTTGTGAAAATGTTCAGAAAATGATCTGATTCTTTAATGCGAAATAGTACAAACAGTAAACACAAGCGCTTTCGCTCGGTCTCTGCCGAGCTTTATCAAGTTAAAAATACAAAGTGCAGCAAGACTTTATATACACTATAGCTAATTGTTAATTAATCAATTAAAAATTAAAATTGCTGAAATTACTAAATTGTTAAAAGTTACTTAATTGTTAAAAGTTAGACCTGGTACATGGAAAACAATAATACTGTGCCAAGTCGGTTAAGAAAAAAACAACCTGATAATAGGACAAAGGTATTTATGTGCTTTGGGAAAGTATATTCATACTGAAAAAATTCGTTCGAAAAGGCCAAAAGAATAAGTAGTTATTGATGATTATTAAACTGTAAATGAATAATGATAATAATAATGAAATAGTAGGAAGAAAAAGTAATAATAATTGAGTAATAATAAAAGGAAGTACCAATACAAAGTGGTGGAAATACTAAAAACCAAAGCCTCGAGGGCACATGTTATCCGAGGCATTAAGACATTGTGAAAACACAGTCACAATCATCATAAAATCCAGTTGTAATCATCATAAAATCCCCTCGAAATGTGAGAACATGCAGGGAATATTCTGTATGTGCATGTGTAAATATATATTTGGAAGGAAGTTTAGGATAAAATCCCTAAATAATAAAAATTTAAATATTGTATAGTCGATGTATACAGTGAATGTTGATCTAAAATATGAAGTAATCTAAAAAACTATGAGCAATAAATTTAAGAATAAGTTGAAATAAATTATTTATCATATTCCACATGAAAGTTTTTTATGTCAGCAATGAATGAGCTTCTCATAATCAGGCCTTTCTTAGCTTAAGGACACTGTTTATATTGATGTTGTCATTTAATCCGGGGTGTCTGCCTGCATCCAGTTTAAGTTGCCATATGAGTGTGCTGTCCACACCCAGATGTGGCAGGCCATGGGATCATGGTCCTGGGCATCCCCATGAAGGGAGCTCATCCAGCAGACATCAGTCATGTTCAGGTAGCAGCACTGCATCTGACCGTGGGCATGGACATGCATGTGCAACTACTGGCAGAGCCAGTTCTTGTGGTTGGGAGCAACAACTATGAACTGCCACCTCTACCATGCACAGCTCACTCCTGTCTGACAGACCAAGATGTAGAGATAGCACAGAGCTTGGCTGTGTTCATCCAGACACTCACACACCAATATCACCTGGAAGATCCCTACAGACACACACACAACAGTTACTCATTTTGTCTCATTGGCCATTTGTTGTTTTATCAGTAAAAAAGCTGCACAAATTCACTCTGCAAAATAAGAACCCAAACTAGGAACAGTGCCACAGCTCACAATAATCCACACCAGCAAAGTTGTCAAAGAATGTAAGATCCAAAAGGTAAAATACTTCATTTATTGTAAAAACCAGTAAAACCTGAGTGCTTCCATTCCAAAGTCAAAAGGGATTTCATCAAAGTTAAACATGTAACACACTTCCCAAATTTAAACACAAAAGCCTGGGGAAAGGTAACCAAAGGGTGTCTGAATTTAAATGTACAGTAACATCAAACCAAACATCTCTTAATAAACATTATAAATTATGAAAACTTTCAAACTTATTTAAAATTGTTATCAAACTTACATAAATAACATGTTTAAAAAAACACAGTATGCACCACGCAATTGCATTAAAATGCATCTTCATAAATCTGTCACACAACAGGAAAACAATAAAGAAAAGCAGGTAGCATAACCTTGCCTCTTATTGTTTTATCCCAATGTCTGCCTTCTTCTCCTTCTTACTTACACACACATCCACTGACCTTTTGTGTCAGCCTAGGCTTCCTGTTTCCCCACACAACACCCTGCACAAGTGATGATAACTGTGCCGTATCCCTGTTTTCTGTCTTTTGAATTCAGGTATACAAAAGCTGTTTCTGGTGTTCAGGGTGCATAGTTAACTTACTGCTTAGTATATCTGCATTTGTGTTGTTGAACTGCTCATTTTACAATTGACTTATATTGGCCTTGGAGAGTTAAACAGTTGATACATCAAAATTGCACAACTTTATAGTGAATTCTCTTGTAAGGGATGTGAATTCAGAAACTGTAATGTGCATCATTACTTTCTAACTTCTCTCTTTAATGATTTTCCAGGACAAATGTATGGTACACATCATAACTCACACCATCATATTCAGATCTTAGGATTGTATGACAGCACTGTAGTCAAACTTCATCAGAACAGTAATACAGTATAATGTTATCTTTTGCATGTACCTCAACATACACATGCAGCAGCTAGAGAGACCACATGGCTTTCTCGGGAAGATAACACAAGGCCTACAAACCATGCTATGATGTATGTGGATAGATTAAATCCCATGTCACTGTAATCTGTCTGGTGACATCTGCCTGGCCTATAGGCCAGTGTCTGACCATGCCCTAAGGGGATGACTGCATATCCAAAAATCTGATATAGCTGAGGACATAAGCAGTGCCTGTTGAGAATATGGTAATAACAGTGTCCCACATGCTGCAGTAAAAGGGTCTATGTAATGTCAAGCAAGAGCACACACACACCCACAGTTGACTGCAGTGAGAATTGAACCCCTACTTGTCTAAGTATACTGACTACAGAACACAGTGCTTAATGCAAGCACCACAGCACAAGTCTGAGTTTTGCAAAATTGCAGCTGAAATTGTAGTACATGACATCAGCAGGACATGTGTGAGACAAAATGTTGGCAGGCCTGCATAGGGTCATAGCTTCATAGGCTACAGGTTCATAGGATGTTACTAGGTTAATAGCCATAGGGCCTTTTCAAGCCTAGTGAAGTTGTACCATTGTTCCCTTCATAGACCAGGATATGTAGTCCATATTTGCAAAATCATGGTCAGCACTGGATGTCCCCTGTCTAAGAGTGACATAGGTGAAACCCCCAATGTAATTTTATGATTTCCCATCCAATTGTTCTAGTTATACTTAAATAGGATTAGTGAAGAGCTCAGTTTCACATGAATTGGGAGTTTGTCCCATAGCAGTGACAATCTCTGGGAGGCATATCCTTCTCTCCAGCATGTCCTGTTGATGTCTCAGGTTAGGTTAACTTCCCTACAGCAACTGAGTCTTGTCACATTTGATTTGCGGAGGTGCAGCATTTCCATTAAGGCAGAGTTCAAGAGTGCTCTGTAGGCCAAGTACAAGTCACCAATAAGCAGTCTATATGATACAGAGTACAGCAACAGGACCTTCAGTCTGTCCATGTAGATCATGTGTTGAAGTCCCTTGATTTTCTTGGTAAAAAAACTCTTAGGTGTCTCCAGCTGCTGCAGGTATCTGGTTAGGTACATACAAAAGGGAGCATTGTACTATTATTGGTCTCATGAGAGAGGAGTACAGTGGATTGATAACATCCTTAGTCTTGTATGCTATTCTCTTACTTATGAGGTGTGCAGCGTAAAAGGGCTTCGTTGCCATTGTGCACACATGATGGTCAAATTTGACAATGCTATCAACCTGCATTCCCAAAACTCTCACCATTGGGTTGGAACTTAGGTAGGTATTATTAATAGTGTAATTTGCAGGTACTCCTTTTCCAAAAGGGATAATAGTGCATTTGTTTGGGTTAAGTTGAAGTCTGTGGCTTTGGCAACAATCATTTATGTTTGTTAGTCCATTGTGTAGTATGTTGACATCATTTGGGGATTCAGTGACTGCACACAGTTTACAGTCATCAGAGAACTTGGTGAGCCACAGGCCATCTGTTATTGCCTGAATTTCTGAAAAATAGATTCCAAACAGTAGGAGGCCCAGCACAGACCCTTGTGAAACACCACTTGCAACAGGTCTGCTGGTAGAGGTGAAATCCCCACATATGACTGTATGCATTCTGTTGGTGAGCCAGTTGGCTACCCATCTAATGATGTACTGGTTAATCCCCAGAAGGGTGAGTTTCTCATGGATGTCTGAGTGGGGGATTGTGTCAAAGCCCTTGGCCAATTTGAGATAGGCAGTATGTACTGATTTACCTTCATCCAGGGCTTTGGTGACACTCTTGAAGACTTCCACTAGGTTTAACAGGCATGATCTGCCCTTAACAAATCCAAACTGGGCCAGGTCAAGAGTTTGAAGATCACCAGTATCTGGATCTATATTACCTTATTGAATCCCGATAACATCGAACACCATAAACACCAACACACAAAGCCCAAACTGAAAATACGTCGAACCCCCTAAACCGCAAATTTTCAAATCTCGAACAGTCATAGTTGTCCAACGCCACCGTGCGCTACATGCTACATACCCAAACATAATAAATAAAACACATACATACACAAATCAAACCCTAGTTCTAACACTACACTAAACCTTACATACATTACTATCTATGCACTTTCCTTAACCTGCACCCTAACCCTAAGGTCCGTAACTATCGCACACTTACCCTACAGACATATATCCAAATAAAACAAATAATCCACACACATACATTTAACAAAACCCTACTTCTAACCCTACACTAAACCTTACATACATTACCTATCTATGCACTTACCTTAACCCGCACCCTAACCCTAAGCTCCGTAACTATCATGCACTTACCTTACAGAGCTATATCGCAGACGGGTAAACCATCACACTTCAACATTTCTCGTTTCGTGGTTTTGTACGTTTGTCATTACCGTAGTTCGCGCTTTATGTGTCGGTCTTCTGGGGTTTGATATTACTGGGATTCGATAACGTAATATAGACCCCCAATATCTTTGTTGATACGGTCCAAGATGATTCTCTCCATGGCCTTACAGACAAAGCTGGTCAGGCTTATGGGTTTATAGTACCCCGGGTCAGTTGAGGGACTCCACTTGTGCAAGGGGAGTACTGTTGATGTTTTTCACTCTGCCAGGACAAAATCAGTACTTAGACTGTGGTTGAAGAGAGTACCCAGTGGTTCCACTAACTCTTGCTTTACATTGTTTAGTAAGCAGCCTGGGATGGTATCCAGTCTCATAGAGGCTGTGTTTTTGGCCTTGGTGAGTGTGGTTATGACCTGTTCTTTGGAGATAATAGGTAGAGAACTGGTGACAGGTATGCTTTGGGGTATGATTGCTGGAGACAAGGGTATGAAATTTTTGGCAAACCTGTCTGCTAACAGGTTGGTAATGTCCTCGGGTTCAGTATGACTGATACCATCCACTATGAATTCATTGCAAGGCTGAGCCTTCTATTTTACATTACAGATATAGCCAAAGAATGCCTTGTGATCATCCTTAGCTATGGAAGCTAATTTACTTTTTTAATTAGCTTTAGAGGACTTTACAAGATATCTCATTTGCTTGTTCAAGGTTTGGAGGGTGTTATTTTGCTGAGACTGTTCCCTCTAATTCCTGGACATAGTTATTGTCTCATGTTCTATAACTTATTTATGCTATATACCAACCACAGCAGTTTGTTTTTTCCATGAGCAAGATTTGATCCATTCTAGTATGGCTAAGTCTATACACTTGTAAAGCTGTTTTGACAGGGCATTTGTGTACAACTCCATATAGGAATCTTTAATGTCAGTGGTGGCAGAAGGTTTGAAACTATGAAACTTTGGAGAAACTTTTCAATCTTTTGGATCCTTGGGGGTGGTCAGGTAAGATTGTTACATTGAACATGACTGATATATGGTGTTACATTGAACATGACTGATTTATGGTCAGACCTTACTAGGGAGGGCCTCACACATTGGATGGTGCAGCAATCCCCCATGTTGGTGACTACTAGGTCATGGGCAGGAACCTTAAGATGAGTGTGGTTGAGCTCATATATGTATCCCAATTGATGGAAGAATAATTAAAATCACCCATGCCTAGAATGTTTGGCTGTATTTATGAGTGACTCAAGTAGGTCCAGGAAGGCACTGCATGGAGTTCCTGGTTCATGTTGGTGGACCTGTAGCTAACAATGACATGGAAGGGGATCTTTCCTACAGATAGCTGGACTTAGAGTAACTCTAGGGAGTCATACTGATTAACCAGTCTTGAGGTGTATTTGTATTTCAAGAAGATGGATACACCTCTTCCTTTGTTTCTTTCATGTTAATTTTGTGGCCTGAATGTTTGGAAGCCATTATAGCCTTTCATGACTAGAGTACTCTCTGTGGCCCAAAACCACATCTCTGTGACTGCACAAACATTGACATCTTCTCAAATAAGTAGAGCCTCCATTCAGTGTAGTTTCTGATTTACAGTCCTAGCATTAACCAGCATAACAATAAGTTTGTGTTTTGAGTATATTTTCACATCAGAAATGCTGTTCTTGTGACATTACCTAAAAAAGGCACTATGGAGGAGGCAAGTATCTTGAACAGTAACCAAGAGGCAAGAGATGACAGTTGAAGACCATCCCTGGCAAAGCAGTGTGGTCTGTCAACCATATCATCCCAGGCTGATAAATACTGGATCCCCCTGGACTGACACAAGTAGGTAAGCCAATTGTTGAAGTCAATAATTATTTTGAGGAATAACAGTGAGTGGAGTAAACCACTTCTCCTGACTTAAACGCTAAGAAAATAAACTTGAAAACGAAAAACACCAAGTCAGGGAAGCAGAACAAAGCAGCCGGAGAGCCAATTCCTTAAACGGACATCAGATGTTATTCAACTCATAAAATAATGAAATCCAACTCTCAAAAATCAGTTATGCAGTTTATTGTAGAGAGTTAGCGCTTTCACCTATTCAGGCTTCATCAGACTCAACACACAACGCTGTTAAACATAAAATATATATACTAAGCAAAGGGTGGGGAACAAAATCAATAATTCAATAATTCAATCAAACCTTAAGCCATTAAAGTGCAATAAATCAAAACCACTAACTAATGGTCAACTAGAATAAAATAAAGTAAAATGCACCAATAGCCTTGGTGTAAAGATCATTAAATGAAGACCTAAGCTACTATACAAGAATATAAAGCATATGTAGACAACAGTAAAAATAGTAAAACCACTCAGTTAATAACAATAAAGGATGCATTGTCTCAGATAACTCTTACTTAAAAATATATATATATATCAACTATGTATGAACTATTTATATTAAAATGGACACATATGAATATGTGTATATACACATAAAAACACTAATAAAACAAAAACACTAATACAACAAAAAAACAAAAATGCCCATACAATGGTGAATAACAAAGCTAAGAAACCACTAGGTGGAAATGACGCTTCTAGAATCCAACTTTGGTCTGTGTATGTATATATACAATTGATACAATCAAAAATATATATATAAATGTGTATGTATAAAACGGGTGCTGGGTATTCTGAGTGCTAAACTGCACTAATATACCTTCAATCTCCTCATTTTCAAGAATGGTTTTACTGATACCTTAACATTCAGGCCGGGGGGACTATCTGATCTAAATTTCATTATCCAAAAGTTCTCCCTACCTTCTGTGTGGGTCCTTATATCCCCTCCCCTATTAGTGACATGTATAGTCTCTAGAATCCTGAAACTAAACACATGTAACGGGCCATTATCAAGTACATGTCGGGCTAGGGCATTGGTTTTATGTGCCATCCTAATGCTATAGAGATGTTCACGGATGCGATCTCTAAAGGTCCTGTTGGTCTTGCCTACATAGAAGGAACTGCAGACAGAACAATGAGCAAGGTATATGACATGCTTAGTCATACAGTCTCCATGGGCATTAAGGAAGTAAGTATGATGGGTAACTGGATGTGAAAATATATGACTAGTGCATATGTAGTCACAGAAATTGCAATGACCACAGCTACGTGTCCCAACTGAAGGGACTGGGGGGGTCAAAGTAGTAATAATATTTGGTCTCCTGTCACAAAGTAATCTTTTCAGGTTTTTCTTATTCCTGTACCTGAAGACAGGAACATCACCTAGAATGTCTTTTATGTGGGAGTCTGCCATGAGGATCCTCCAATGTGTCTTAACTATATCCTGGATGTCATGTACATCAGTAGTATAAAAAATGGAGAAAGCTGTTTGATGGTTAAGAGAAGAGGTCCGTGATGGGTCAACTATACATGGGGGTGGGGCAGAAAAATATGGAGCAGCATGGCCTGTCCTAGAGCCAGGTATGTGGTCCATACCCTGGTGTATATCATGTGTTGTATACCCACGTTCTAACAACCTCAACTCCAAGTCCCTCATATCTCTGTTAAAGCCAGAATCAGTGGGATTGTACCTGGAGATCCTAGTGGCCTGTCCTTTAACGATATTATTAAAGACGTAAGGGGGATGCATACTAAAACGATGTAACAAGGTATTCATATGGCAGGGTTTCCTGAAGACCCCGGTGTTAACAAGGCCATTGGGTAATTTCTCAACAAAAATGTCTAAGAATGGTATCTTGCTATTGGATATCTCATGACTAAAAGTGAGATACGTGGTACAAGTATTGATGGAATCAATAAAACTCAATAGCTGTGCATGGTCTCCTCCCCACAAAAAGAAGAGATCATCCACAAAACGCCTGTAAAATAAAACATGTTGAGAAAAAATGGGTAAACTATAAATATACTCATATTCCCATTCAGCCATGAACAGATTGGCGTAGCTATTGGCACAAGAAGTGCCCATAGCTACGCCGTCTTTCTGTAGGAAACATTTCCCTTCAAAATAGAAAATATTATTGTATAGAACTAGGTGTAGTAGAGAGGTCAAGAGATCAATAGTAGAATCAGCCAATGTGGAGTCACGAGTTAAGTAACGTCTGACCATGTCTATGCCAATGGTGTTTGGTATAACCGTGAATAAAGATTTCACATCCATGGTTACAAATATATAGTCAGTCTCTTCTGACAGGCCTTGCAAGTGTTGATAAAGATCTAGCAAAAATTGTCGTGTATCTTTTAATATGTAAGTATTAGCATCAACAATGGGTCTTAAGGTGTTTTCTACAAAGATAGATGCTGGTTCTGTAGCCCAACCTCTACCTGCCACTATCGGCCTCAAGGGTGGATCGATCAAATCCTTATGTATCTTGGGCAGACCGTTGATCAACGGTATAGTGGGAGTGGGCACATCCAAAAATAAAAACAAATCATTGTCTATCAAATGGGTATTAAGTAAATTCAACAATTCAGAATGTACTCTATGTGAATAGAACGGGACAAGATCCAAGTCAATAGGTGAATAAAACTGGTTGTCACCTAACATAGAGAACATTTTTCGTACATACCAAATAGTGTCCATTACTACAATGCCACCTCCTTTATCAGCTGGACGAATGGATAAAGTACTATCCGTGGACAACTTCTTTAAAGCTGCATTCTCTTGGAATGTAAGATTATATTTTTTAAAAGGACGTTTCAAATCAGCATCTCTCAACTTATAAAGGTCATCCTCCACTAACTTAGAGAAGGCAGCAAGTAATGGGTGTGGTAGTGGAGTAAAAACACTTGGTCTGTGAAAACCTCTATGTGTTGTAGTATCATTCGCGTTGTTGAAAAATAACTTGAGTGACAGATTGCGGGTAAACAACTTAAAGTCCCGTATGGTTTCTTCAAAAACACTATGTGTGGTGGGTATAAAAGACAAGCCTTTAGTCAAGACTGAAAGCTCAACTCGTGTCAATACATGAGTGGAAAGATTGAAAACTAAGTTTTCTCTTTCCCTTTCACTTCCCACATTTTCTTGATGTTCTTGTTGGGAAGATGGTCTACAGATAATTTTCTTTTTTGTCTTCCTCTGCTCTGTGAGCGTAATCTCCCTTCTCTCCTGTCTTCTCTTATTGGAAAAGGGTGAGAGGAATTGAAAATGACTGTATTTGTGTTCATGTTAGTGGATGTGGGTATATTAATCCCTACATTGGGAGGGGCAACTCCCATGTCAGATGTTCTATTTTTATTCCTCACCACTGGTGCAGATCTATCATCATGGACTACATCTAGGTCATGTGATACAATAATTACATCAGAGGTACAGTTAGTCTTAGTAGTTCTGTCAATATCATTGTCGTTATTTAAAATACAGTCCCTTTTATCGGCATCATGTACCGGTATAGGTGCACCAGCTGTATGCATTTCAGAATAACCAGTCCCAGAAGGATGTTCATCGAAATGAGTAGCCTCACTGACATGTAACGGTCGGCTATCCCTCATACAGCTCACCCTGGAAAGAGGCAAGTCAGAGGAGGGAGGTATAGATGGCTGAGGTTGATTATAGTTGGAACCATTAGATCTGTTACTCGTTGCTGGGCGGTTATGTTCCGTAATAGGTCCCGTAGCCCTGGGCCAAGTAAAAATGTGGCCTAGCCGGAAATCGGTAATATCTCGTTGTAGTTTACTCTTTTTTTGAGAGAACAGTTTCCTCTCATATTCCAAGAGAATGCAGCTTTAAAGAAGTTGTCCACCGATAGCACTTTATCCATTCGTCCAGCTGATAAAGGAGGTGGCATTGTAGTAATGGACACTATTTGGTATGTGCGAAAAATGTTCTCTATGTTAGGTGACAACCAGTTTTATTCACCTATTGACTTGGATCTTGTCCCGTTCTATTCACATAGAGTACATTCTGAATTGTTGAATTTACTTAATACCCATTTGATAGACAATGATTTGTTTTTATTTTTGGATGTGCCCACTCCCACTATACCGTTGATCAACGGTCTGCCCAAGATACATAAGGATTTGATCGATCCACCCTTGAGGCCGATAGTGGCAGGTAGAGGTTGGGCTACAGAACCAGCATCTATCTTTGTAGAAAACACCTTAAGACCTATTGTTGATGCTAATACTTACATATTAAAAGATACACGACAATTTTTGCTAGATCTTTATCAACACTTGCAAGGCCTCTCAGAAGAGACTGACTATATATTTGTAACCATGGATGTGAAATCTTTATTCACGGTTATACCAAACACCATTGGTATAGACATGGTCAGACGTTACTTAACTCGTGACTCCACATTGGCTGATTCTACTATTGATCTCTTGACCTCTCTACTACACCTAGTTCTATACAATAACATTTTCTATTTTGAAGGGAAATGTTTTCTACAGAAAGACGGCGTAGCTATGGGCACTTCTTGTGCCAATAGCTACGCCAATCTGTTCATGGCTGAATGGGAATATGAGTATATTTATAGTTTACCCATTTTTTCTCAACATGTTTTATTTTACAGGCGTTTTGTGGATGATCTTTTCTTTTTGTGGGGAGGAGACCATGCACAGCTATTGAGTTTTATTGATTCTATCAATACTTGTACTACGTACCTCACTTTTAGTTATGAGATATCCAATAGCAAGATACCATTCTTAGACATTTTTGTTGAGAAATTACCCAATGGCATTGTTAACACCGGGGTCTTCAGGAAACCTTGCCATATGAATACCTTGTTACATCGTTTTAGTATGCATCCCCCTTACGTCTTCAATAATATCGTTAAAGGACAGGCCACTAGGATCTCCAGGTACAATCCCACTGATTCTGGCTTTAATAGAGATATGAGGGACTTAGAGTTGAGGTTGTTAGAACGTGGGTATACAACACATGATATACATCAGGGTATGGACCACATACCTGGCTCTAGGACAGGCCATGCTGCTCCATATTTTTCTGCCCCACCCCCATGTATAGTTGATCCATCACGGACCTCTCCTCTTAACCATCAAACAGCTTTCTCCATTTTTTATACTACTGATGTATATGACATCCAGGATATAGTTAAGACACATTGGAGGATCCTCATGGCAGACTCCCACATAAAAGACATTCTAGGTGATGTTCCTGTCTTCAGGTACAGGAATAAGAAAAACCTGAAAAGATTACTTTGTGACAGGAGACCAAATGTTATTACTACTTTGACCCCCCCAGTCCCTTTAGTTGGGACACGTAGCTGTGGTCATTGCAATTTTTGTGACTACATATGCACTAGTCATATATTTTCACATCCAGTTACCCATCATACTTATTTCCTTAATGCACATGGAGACTGTATGACTAAGCATGTCATATACCTTGCTCATTGTTCGGTCTGCAGTTCCTTCTATGTAGGCAAGACCAACAGGACCTTTAGAGATCGCATCCGTGAACATCTCTATAGCATTAGGATGGCACATAAAACCAATGCCCTAGCCCGACATGTACTTGATAATGGCCCGTTACATGTGTTTAGTTTCAGGATTCTAGAGACTATACATGTCACTAATAGGGGAGGGGATATAAGGACCCACACAGAAGGTAGGGAGAACTTTTGGATAATGAAATTTAGATCAGATAGTCCCCCCGGCCTGAATGTTAAGGTATCAGTAAAACCATTCTTGAAAATGAGGAGATTGAAGGTATATTATTGCAGTTTAGCACTCAGAATACCCAGCACCCGTTTTATACATACACATTTATATATATATTTTTGATTGTATCAATTGTATATATACATACACAGAACCAAAGTTGGATTCTAGAAGAGTCATTTCCACTTAGTGGTTTTTTAGCTTTGTTATTCACCATTGTATGGGCATTTTTGTTTTTTTGTTGTATTAGTGTTTTTGTTTTATTAGTGTTTTTATGTGTATATACACATATTTATATATGTCCATTTTAATATAAATAGTTCATACATAGTTGATATATATATATTTTTAAGTAAGAGTTATCTGAGACAATGCATCCTTTATTGTTATTAACTGAGTGTTTTTACTATTTTTACTGTTGTCTACATACGCTTTATATTCTTGTATAGTAGCTTAGGTCTTCATTTAATGATCTTTACACCAAGGCTATTGGTGCATTTTATTTTATTTTATTCTAGTTGACCATTAGTTAGTGATTTTGTTTCATTGCACTTTAATGGCTTAAGGTTTGATTGAATTATTGAATTATTGATTTTGTTCCCCACCCTTTGCTTAGTACATATATTTTATGTTTAACAGCGTTGTGTGTTGAGTCTGATGAAGCCTGAATAGGTGAAAGCGCTAACTCTCTACAATAAACTGCATAACTGATTTTTGAGAGTTGGATTCCATTATTTTATGAGTTGAATAACATCTGATGTCCGTTTAAGGAATTGTCTCTCCGGCTGCTTTATTCTGCTTCCCTGACTTGGTGTTTTTCGTTTTCAAGTCAATAATTATTTTGTTTGTATTCAGGCATCATCCTGGGTAAAGGTAGAATGCTGCTTAGGACTATAGACATACCTGTCTGGGACAGATAATCTGAGAACTTGGTCATATATCTCATCATATAGTCCAGGGAGGTACTTCTCTAACTTCAACATGGAGTATGACAGAGGTGTGACTAT
The DNA here is from genome assembly GCF_019279795.1 of Protopterus annectens. Taxonomy (NCBI): domain Eukaryota; kingdom Metazoa; phylum Chordata; order Ceratodontiformes; family Protopteridae; genus Protopterus; species Protopterus annectens. The sequence goes on from NC_056736.1 coordinate 167,507,936, forward strand.
GCTTGTTCTTGAGAGACTTGAGTGCGTGCGTGACTTTGCAGATCCTGGCACTTGACAGGTAGCTGACTGTAACTTTCTCCTTGTACAACCTGGTAAGGGGGACATCTGCATGTCTCACTATGAATTATCCTATGACCAAAACATTGGTTTTCAGGTGTTTTGCCTTAACAGCTTAATGGCTAACACACTGATACATTTGTTTTTATGTGTAGTGGGTTCCGTTTGGACTGTAATGTGTTCAGAAGACTTGCATTTATGAGGTCTCTGACCTTTTAGTAAGCTTCTAAGGACTATCTCTGCATATATGGGGTTATGTGGTGTGCACTTGGTCTTTTGAGGAGAAGTGTGGGTGTTGACAACCTTTTTGATATCTGGCTTGTTGTTACCTGAGAGAGAGTATTTTTTCTAGATTCATTGTATAGTTGTCTCTCACATATTGTTATTTGTAATTTTTACATTTTACAAAAATGTTGTTGCCAGTATACATGAAGCAATAGAAGCCTAGCTTTGTAAAAACATAAGTACCCTTATTAAACATATTTAGATGGTCATTGGTAGCAGGGTGATTTTTGTGAGCAGCAGCAACTGGGCCTGCCTCTGAGGGACATATATGCCAGGCCAGAGGGGACTTTACAATCACCCAACCAGTAGTGAAGGTTGCACTTGAACAGGGTCATTGTGGAGCACTGCTTCACATACATTGGGAGCCAATAACAGAGGAGTGTGAATCGCTGGGGGATATAATTGTCTCTCCCGCATGTTCTGTTTATGTCACAGGCTAACTTGAGAACCCTGGCCCAAGTTATTCCTGTACCATTTGATTTTCAGATGGACAGCATTCCCAGTAGGGCAAGGTCTGAGACTTATCTGTAAGTCAGACACAGGTCACCTGTCAGCAGCTTGCAGGAAAATGAGCACAGTGATAAGTCTTGTAGTCTTTCCATGTATGTGATCTTTGGAGGACCCACACTCTCCCATTCACAAACCTCTATTTTTTTCACCAATTGCTGCAGTTGTCTGGTGAGGTACAGACAGAAGGACTCTTGTATTCAATTAGTGGTCTGATAAGGGTGGAGTACAACATGGGATGTCCATATGTATAATGTGAGCAATGCAGAATGTGTGGAGACATAGTGATGAAAGTGTAGACTGCTATGAACATGTGTTCATAAGTCTCACAACACAGTGTTTGAGCTGAGAGGGGTGCTATCTATATCATAATTAGCAGTGGTACTTCTTTGCCAAAGGGGACAATGAGGGGTTGTTTGCTGTAAGGTTCAGTGTGATTTTGGCACCAATCATTTGTCTCTGTCAGCCCCTTCTGTAATATGTTAGCATCATTGGGGGAATCTGTATGAGTCTGTATGAGTGTGTCCAATTAAGTCATCTGCAAATGTGGTAAACTACAGGCCACCTACCATTGGCTGCACTTCAGGGAAGTCATTTCCATACAGCTGATGGCCCAGCACAGATCCTTGGGGTATTTTATTGGTAAGTGGATAGCTGGGGGGCAGTCCTAACTTTGAGACTGCGCGTTCCATTGATGAGCCAGTTGGCTATCCAGCTAGTACTGTACGGCATAATTTCCAGATTTGACATTTTCACTATGAGACATGAATGAGGGATATTGTCAAAGGCTATGAATAACTGAACATTGGTAGTATGTCCTGTTATCTATCATCCAAGTCTTTGTGGTCAATATCAAAGAAGTCCACAAGGTTCAATAGGCAAGATATATCCTTGACAAGCACAACATGGGTCAAATCAAGTATGCTGAAGGTCAACTATGTCCCTGTGGATAAGGTCCATGGTGATCCCTTCCCTAGTCTTGCAGATAAGGCTTGTTAGGCTTATGGGTCAATAGTTGTAGTTCTGCATGTTACCAGATTGATGTGCATTGCATATAACAAAACATTTGATATTACTTTCTGTAGCTTAGGCCCCAAAATGTGTTGGATAGATTAGATAGCAAAACAAGAAGGAGGCTTCATGCTCATCAAATGATTTATAAAAATCAGTGCATACCAAGATTATATATTCCCCATTCCAAAGGAGGGATGGGCTTCCTTGAAACTGATTACATGTATAGATCTGTAATAATGGGACTCCACACATATCTGCTGACCTCACAAGACCCAAATGTAGTTAAAGTTTTGAAACATGAGGAGAATAAATCTAAGATGACTTCCCTGCTTAATCTAGCAAAAGCATATCAGCATCAAGCAGGAATGGGAATCAAACCACAAGTGGATAAAAACCAGGCAAACCCCAGGGATCTGCGTTTGGCCCATTACTGTTTGGACTCTGTTTCTCAACAGTCCAGGCTAAAATATATGGCCTTTGGCTTACCAAGTTTGCTAAATCTTGCATATTGGGTGCAATAATTGAGTCTACCAATGATGATAACATACTACAGGAGGAGCTAACACAGACAAATGCTTGGTGACAAAGCCACATGATCTACAAATAAATGTAGAAATACGTCTTTATGTTGTCCTTCTGAAAAGTGGTATTCCATGCTAATTACAGAATTGACAACAGTCCTGCTATGCTGAAACCCAGTAATGCAAGCACTGGGAACACATATATATAGCAATCTGAACTTTTACCACCAAGTGTCCACATTGGTATTGAAAGCCTATGTTGTGCAATATCATGTCACACCATCATATTCAAATATTATGAGTATATGACAGTACTATACTTGAACTCCATCAGAACACTAATAGAATATAATGCTCTGTTTTTCATGTACCTCACCAGACACATGCAGCAGCTGGAGAGACCACAGGGCTTTCTCATCAAGAAAACACAGGGCCTACAAACCATGCCATGATGCATGTGGATAGTCTAAAAGCTGTGTCACTGTAATCTGTACCATATAGGATGGAGTGACTTCTGCCTGGCCTCCAGGCCAGCCTCTGACCCTGTCTTGGCAGGAATAGTGCATATCCACAAATCAGATATAGCTGCTTGCATCAGCAGTATTTGTTGAGGAGAATATGGTAATAGTGTCCCACATACTGGTGTAAAAGGCTGTCTGTCAAGCAAGAGCACAAACACACATACACACACACACACACACACACACACACACACACACACACACACACAGTTGAGTGCAGTAAGAATAGAACTCCTACCTAACTTAGACATACTACTACCTCTGTATTTTAGGTGAGCACCACAGCTCAAGTTTGACTTAGAGTGTCTCAGACAATACTTTATAGCTGATGACATCAGCATAGTCTGTTGAGGAGAATATGGCTATAAGTATCCTACATGCTGGTGTAAAAGGTTCTTTATAATATCAAGGAAGAACACAAACACACTCACACCCACCCAGTTGGCTGTATTGAGACTAGAACTCCTACTTATTGAAGTACACAGACTATAGACCATTGTATTTAAGGCAAGCACCAGAGCTCAAGTCTGACTTGTAATCAGTCAAACAATACTTTGTAGCTGATGACATCAGCAGTGTCTGTTGAAGAGAATATGACAATAAGAGTGTCCCACATGCTGGTGTAAAAGGCTCTCTGTAATGTCAGGCAGGAGCATAAACATACTCACCCACTTAGCTGCATTGAGAATAGAACTCCTACTTATTGAAGTATGCAGACTACAGACTGTTGTATTTAAGGCACGCACCACAGCTCAAATCTGACTTTGAGTGTCTCAGACAACACTTTATAGTTGATGACATCAGTAGTGCCTGTTGAGGAGAATATGACAATAAGAGTGTCCCACATGTTGGTGTAAAAGGCTCTCTGTACTGTCAAGCAAGACCACAAACACACCCAAACATACACACACCCATTTAAACACACAGATGACAGACCTCTGTATTTAAGGCACACAGTATAGCTGAAGTCTGACTTGAAGTGTCTCAGACAACACTTTACAGCTGATGACATCAGCAGTGTCTGTTGAGGAGAATATGAGAATAAGACTGTCCCACATGCTGGTGTAAAAGGCTCTGTGTAACACCAAGCAAAAGCACACACACACACACACACACACACACACACACACACACACACACACACACACACACACACACAGAGAGAGTTGACTGCAGTGAGAACAGAACCTCTACTTCTCTAAATGCACAGATTACAGAACTCAGCACTTTATGCAGGTGCCAGGGCACAAGCATGACTTTTACAAGAGTGCAGGTCAACTTATAGTGGATGATATCAGCAGGCCATGTTGGAGAAATGATGTTCGGAGACTGCATGAAATGGATGTGTAGGCATGTGCAAATATTGAAAGACTGTCAATCTACGGCATTGGAGCAGTAACTGTAAGATATGCACTTCTGTCTAGACACACATGCACACACCCAGTTGACTGCAGTGAAAACAGAACTCCTACCTAAATATACAGACTACAGAACTCAGTACACTACACAAGCACCACAGCACAAGTCTGATATTTATAAGCCTGTAGGTCAACGTATAGTGGATGGCATCAGCAAGCCATGTTGGAGATAACATGTTGGGAGGGCTGCATGAAATGGATGTGTAGGCATGTGCAAGTAACAAAATACTGTCAGTTCATAGCATTGGAGCAGTAACTGTAGGAAATACACTTCTGCTCTTCTGTCTAGACACAAACATACCAAAATGACTGCAGTGAGAACAGGACTCCTGCCTATATAGGTACACAGACTACAAAACTCAGTACTTTACACAAGTGCCACAGCACAAGTCTGACTTTTATAAGATTGCAGGCTAACTTATAGTGGATGACATCAGCAGACCATGTTAAAGAGAAGATGTTGAGAGGCCTGTATAGGTTCATAGCTTCATAGCTTCATTGCAGATTACTAGCCTAATGGCTCTATGGTGTTTACAAGCCTAGCTATGTAAAAACACAAGTAAACTTACTGAGCATAGTTAGATGATCATTGATAGCAGAGTGATTTTGTGACCATCACCAGCTAGCCCTGTCTATGAGGGACATAGGTGCCACCACAGAGGTGAATTTACAATCACCCATCCAGTTATCAAGTTTGCACTTGAATAGCTTCATCGAGAAGCACAGCTTCACATACAGTGGGAGCCTACCACATGTGTGTCAATCTCTGAGAGATATTTCTGTCTCTCCAGCATGTTGTGTTTATGCCACAGGCTAAGTTTGAGATCCCTGGAGCAAGTTATTCTTGTCCCATTTGATATGCAGATGTCCAGCATTTCCAATGGGGCAGAGTCTGAGACTGCTCTGTAGGCCAGGCATAGGTTACCTCTCAGCGGCCTGCATGATACTGAGTACAGTGACAGGTCTTTCAGTCTTTCCATTTATGTCATGTTTTGGAGGCCCTGGATTCTCCCGGTCACAAAGCTCTGTATTTTCTCCAGTTGTTGCAGGTGTCTGGTGAGGTATAGATAGAAGGGAGCACTGAACTCAATTAGTGGACTGATAAAGGTAGAGTACAGCAGAACTATGACCTCCCTGGCGTTGGATATGATGGCCTTATTTATGAGGTGTACAATGTAGAATGTGTGTCCCAGCACTATGGACACATAGTGACTGAAGTGTAGATTGATATCAACATGTGTTCCCAAGTCTCGCAACACTGTGCTTTTGTTTAGAGGGGTGCTATGTATATCATAATTAGCAAGGGTACTTCATTGCCAAAAGGGACAATGAGGCATTGTTTGCTTTAAGGTTCAGTCCGTGTGTTTGGCACCAATCATTTGTTTGTGTCAGCCCCTTCTGTAATATGTTACCATCATTGGGGACTCTGTATGACTGCATCCAGTTAACAGTCATTTGCAAACTTGGTAAATCACAGGCCACCCACCTTTGCCTGGGCTTCAGAGAAATACTTTCGGAACAGTTGAGGGCCGGCACAGATCCTTATGGTATTCCATTGGTAAGTGGTCTAATGGTGGAGGTGCAGTCCCCAACTTTGACAGTGTGTCTTCTGTCAGTGAGCCAGTTGGCTATCCATCTAGTAATGTATAGGTTAATTCCCAGATGGGAGATTTTCTCTATGATACATACATGGGGGATAGTGTCAAACACCTTGGATAACTCATCATAAGTGGTATGTCCTGTTATCCCTCATCCAGGTCTTTGGGGTCAGTATCAAAGAAGTCCACTAGGTTTAATAAACAAGATCTACCCTTGACAAAACCAACATGGGTCAGGTCAAGTGTGCTGAAGGTCACCTATGTCCCTAAAGATAAGGGCCATGCTGATTCCTTCCCTAGCCTTGCAGATAATACTTTTTAGGCTTATGGGTCAATAGTTCTAGTTCTGCATGTTACCAGATTGATGTGCATTGCATATCACACAACATTTGATATTAACTTGTGTAGTGTAGGTGATATGTGTGTGGGAAAAGTACTGAGACACCAGAGCTGTAGGGCTTGGGGGGAGGCATCCCATTGCTGTATTGTAAAGATGTGGCATATTGTTATATATATATATAAAGAGAAGTAATACATAATATTTACTTTTCTATAGCGCGGTGAGCAGTGGATTTGTGAGACAGTTGGCAAAGTGTTTGCACATGCAAGATACACATTTCCAATACTATTCATATTTGTGCATAGCTAAGCAGTATGCAAATGCAAGCTGCATTGCTAAAGTCTGAGAATTAGTACTGAGTCTATGGAACACACCTGCTGCTTAACTGACTCTGGGGCAGCAGGTGTAAATACATTAACACATTTCTTTTTGAGCTCAGATGAAACTGGTTCAAATCCAGGTGTATCTAACATGTTTAAATAAACACTGATAATGCAATTCTTTATAGTGCATGCATTGCTGTGTGTTGGCATAGTGCAGCATGTTTAATTGGCATTGCATGGGGGTAACTGCAGCATTTTGCCGCATCTCAAAATCGCTGCTCACCTCCATGCAAACATGCAGCCCACAAAGTGAAGGGATACATTGCTATTCTGCTACTTATGTGTGTTGTGTGTGATTCTATTTTTTGACCAGATTAAAGTGGTGAAAATGGGGTAGATTGGAAAGTGGTGAAATGGGAAGCAACAGGGGGGAAGAACAAAGAGAAGGCAGTACAAGAATGTGCAGGAGAGAGGTAGGAATGAACCATAGCTATCCATTTCTTTAACAGTGTAAACTGAAAATATGTGCTGAATATTAACTGAATTTAGACTGTCACCTCCACAAAGAGGGGTGAACATAACACAATCATGTTGGATAGCCAATTGGACCGAATCAAGTGTGTCAAGAAGACACATGCACAATGGAGAGCTATGTATGGTTGATTTTTTTTTTTTTTTGGGGGGGGGGGGCAGGTGCCTATTTTTTTTTTATTTCATTAAGAAAGGAATGTTGGGGAAGGGACATAGTCACGTTTGGGTCAGGTAAGCTGGGTAGGTGTGGAAGAAATTGCAAAAAATACAAGACAAGAGACAGGGATGGTGATGGATGCAAAAGGCTGGGGAGCACCATGATTGGGTTGAGGCAGGGAACAACCCAGAACCATACCAGTTAAGCTTGGAGACAGTGAGAATCGAGTAATCACCCAATGGACTGTCATCACTGTCACCTTACTCTGCTGGTGACTGGAGTGCTTGACATCTCCTCCTCTTCCTATGGAACATGAAGGACAGCAGCCTCTCTCTCTGGCAAAGGCATGCACCAGTGGTACAGTGCACAACCCTACGCACCATTCTCGGTGATGAAATCACCACCTCAACCACTTTTCCCAGAGTGTACCACTGCACCAGCCTCCAAGGCAGGACTACCTGAGGGTGCAGGTAGTGCAGGGGCAGCAGAGGCAGTGCTGCCAGGTTAGCACCCAGATGTGCTGGGCATCAGTGCAAGAGCCATTGGAGTGGGGGCAGGCTGATCCACTGGGGCTGGCCTACCTCACTGTACTGTGCTGTGCTGTGGAGCATTTAGTGATGTGGTACACATGGATGACATAGAGACATTTTGATGACACATAATAGAAAATAAAAAAAAATAGAGATAAAGGATGAGGTGAGAGAAATAAAGAGATAAAATTAGTACCATCATATGTAACATACCGTGCTTTAATACAATTATACAACTCTTTTATCTTAAGTATGACATTTAAGTATACCTCCTAACAGATACACATTATAGTACAGATTACTGAAGGTAATCCTTGAAATGTGCATATATTGCACATATGTGAGACAGTTGGCAGGGCGTTTGTGCCATTGGTATAGAGTTTTTAATTTAATGTATATATTACTGAAGAAATAACAGTATTGTATAGTTGTGACTTTTGGTGTTTGAACCCACAACCTCTGACTACAGTCTAATATTGGACTCTTACAACTGGTTTGTGCTCAGGCTAATGCATGCATGCTTGCTTTTACAGTTGGGATATGCATGCTCAATTTGATACAACTCTATAAAATACCAAAAAAAACTATCTTTACTTTTAATGCTACAGTACCACTTCTCTTCTGCTGCATACATGCTACTTGCTTCCATCATATTCTCCAATCGAACAACATGGGCCTGGACATTGAACTCACACTCCCTGGTGGCTGGGGAAGGAGCAGAAAAGAATAGAAGAGCATTATGCATACCAGTCTTGCCTATATTATGCTTTCTAAGTCTTACAAGTACACTCTGTATTTAATACTAACACAGCTGTGCGATGTCTGCAGTCTCAAATTCCTCCAACCAACAGTTGAGAGTATCCCTTTTTCTCCACTGTAGGTCATTAAAATGATGCCCACATTGCTCTCCAGTGCATGGGATACCAGTGACACTGGATATAGCCTGGGCCAAACTATTCCATGCCTCAGACTTGTACTGGGAGCAGAACAGTCCCCCTGCAGTCCTCCTTTCGCTGTGATGCTTTACTAGGAGTCCAGTAAATATCCTGGACTCCTGGACACTCCACCTCTGTGCCCTAAACCTGGCACCTTCCCCACTAATGCATGCCATGTCTACCAATAGAACTAGAGCAATGGAGACAGATGCTTTCCCAGCAATTACAGTTATCACATTTACTGGTATTGCACAAATCTGAGCAATGCATTTGGGTTCTATATTACAAGATTAAAGCTTTACTTAATTGAATAAGTAAAGCTTGAACTTGTAATATCATAACCATAAATTGTCGAACGGCCGATTTAACCCAGGGGAACACTTCCCTTGGCCGTTCTGTGGAGTATGCCCATTTCTCCAATTTGGAGCGATCTCAGAGTTGGTATATTTAGGTAGGGGGGTGTGGGGTCACAGCTTCCCACATTGGGGGGGTGTGGGGAGGTGAATCCCCCCACACTTGATTTCAGATGTAAAGTTTTTTTTTGTTTTTTTTTTGATTTGGCCAAGGGAAGTGTCTCCCTTGGTTGAATCAGCCGTTCAACAATTTTAGCTGTCGATATTACAAGATCGAGCTTTAGTTATTCAATTAACTAAAGCTTCGATGTAATATAGACACTGCATTTGCACGACTTTACACAGAGATCAGCACTGACAAGTAGTAAGGAATTAAGTAATTGCAATTAGAAAGTTAATCTGACACTTGGCCTTAGTCTGAGGGGTGTCTACTGATGTAACCTGGAAATATATACTGGAAATTGGAAGGTAACTGTTAAGTGAGTTAGGTTTGCAGGCATGCACTCGGGGTATAAATGTAATGACCTGACACATTTGTTTTTACTTTTATACACTGAGAAACTTGATCTTTACACTGTGGGATTCAAACCTAGGCATAAGGGATAAAACATTTTCTTCCACAGCATTGATTTTTACGTTTGATAGTAGATGTCAAAGACTTATTTTTAATAATACCACATGAACAGGGGCTAGCGTGGTTGTTTGAGTTTCATGTTGAAAATTGTGAATTGAATGGGAGAGAAATTAAAGCTACTGTAAACTTGATGGACATGGTTCTGGCAAATTTTATTTATTTTGATGGTATGATTTTTAGACAGAAAGGAGTGGCTTTGGGTTTATCTTGTGTCCCCATTTTTGCTAATATTTTATGGGGTGTGGGAGAAGAAATATATTCTAAATTCCAAGTTTACTAATTGTTGGTCCATTTACACTAGATACCTATATGATATCTTTATTTTTTGGACCAACCATCATGATAAGATACAGGACTTTCTTGATTACATTAACAACACCACCTCCTTTTATAAGTTTACACACTTATTTTCTCGTGAAATCCCACACTATTTAGAAATTGAGTTAACTAAAGACAGACTTAACAACAGACTTGTAAGCCCTGGTATAAATGACAAAATGTCTATTAACTATTTACTTAGGCTAAAATCTTTAGGGCTTATGTGAGGTTATATTGAAGCTGTAACTTTATTTTAAAGTTTGCAATATTAATGTTTTTAACTTTGTGATGGATTCAGTAAAGTGCACATGGCTGCAGAAACTTTTAGATTCAGTAAGCTCCAGATAGAGGACTGCAACACCATGCAAATAAGGTAAACACCACAGCATGCTAATTACAGCATATGCAGCAGAATTACATGCTATTTAACCAATCTAACACAATGGAGCTATTCAACAAGTTATAAAGCAACCATGTAGGCACCGTGCTGGTGTTCCCAGTGAATTCCAAAACCTTTGGAATACAGCCATGAAAATGAGTCTACATGTACAGAATATAAAGTAAATGTTGTGAGATTTGTACAGAACTGACCTTAACATGTGACAACATTACATATAGGCTGGATGGAACAAAAGGAGAGTAATAATAGCAACATAATCCTTTTTTTGTGCCACAACAGAAATGCAGCTTTGCTCCCCCACCCCATATGAACAGTACATTTGTAAGTAATGCAGACAGATAAAAGTGTAAAAGTCTATGCTAATCAAAATAAATATTAACAAAAAACATTAAACAGACCATTCATGGTTACTTGTCAGCATATGCAATATGTAGCTGATAAAAAGCAGGCATATCATCTAAAAATCATTACTCCTCTGTGCAGACATACCCCAAAGTAATGTCCCCTCTTCTTTGCTCAACACATAAACAATCTGGCTCCCCTTCAGTTTCCCTAGCTACACGGTTGCCATCTGGTATAGATTCAGGGCTGTCAGCATGGTGAAGATGCAAATGAGGTCTTAACTCATTAGAATTGCTGAATCCCAAATGCTTGACTCTGTGTACCAGATGTAAACATAGTGCAGGCACTCCCTCAGTGTTTATGTTTAATGGACAACAACTGTGAATGCTTACATAGGTGGGTGTGTCAGGTTATTACACAAAGTGTTGCATGTACATCTGTCAGGGTTGTAAATGCAAGTAAGCAGCGCTCAACTCACAGGTTCTGTTTCATTAACATCCAATCTCCTCTTCATTTGTGTGCAAATTGCATTTTCTCAGTCAGTTTTTATTATTATTTATTTATTATTTATTTAAGTTTGATGACCGGGAAAGTCCACTGGGCCATAAAGAGCCCGTTTTCAGTGGAGGCCCGGGGAGAAAAGCTCCAAGACATTGCAAGTTAAATGTAACAAAGAAATAACAAAGAGTTCATACAGAATAATTAAACATTACAGAAGAATAATACATTATGTAATAAGCACTTAGAGAGTTAACATTGAAAACATGAGGATTACTAGACCTTTGCAGGTTAGGTCAACTCAACATTAACAGAAGAACATTATGTAACTTAAGCTCTAAGTGAGTTAACTTTTAAACCATAGCTACAATCATTTGTGGGTAGATGAACCATTTTTTATGGAAGAAGCACCAAACTATTGTTTGCACGATGCAGTGCTTAGTGCAATCACAGGCAATGAAGGAATGTATGGAAGGTTTGACTGTGCTTATCTTGCTTGCACTGCATTGCATGGTGGGTAAAAGGGAGACCTTAAGAATGATTAGTAAAATAAGGGAATGTCATGTAACTATTACAATGACAGCATTGCTAAAGTATGTCAGTTAGTATTGAGTCTGTGGAATGCACCTGCAGCTTAACTAACTCTGTTGCACCAGGTGACAATGTGTTAATGCAGTGATACTTTCCTTTTTGGAGCCAGATGATACTGGGTTCGAATACAACTGAAACTTACACTTTTAAGTACTTTCATTTAACTGTTGATGTGTGTTGGTGATGATGTGCATAATCACGTATTAATGCATTAAAGAAAAGAAATAGAGAAGATATGACAGTGGTGAAATGGAGATGCTAAAGTCAGTCTTACTGTTCGTATCGAGTTTCTGGAATACACCTGCTACTTAACTGACTCTATGGTGGTATGTGTTAATGCAGTTAATCTAGTGATACATCCCTTTATGAAGCCAGATGGTACTGGGTTCGAATACAACTGAATCTAATACTTTTAAGTAGTTTTGTATTACTGTTGCTTTAAATTTAAGACATGCACACCATCATGCAATAATGCATTAAAGAAAAGAAATGGGGAAGATAGGACAGTGGGGAAATGGGGAGCAAGCAGGGGGAAGAACAAATAAAAAGCAATACAAGAGTGTGCAGAAGGGATGTGGGAAACAACGATTGCTATCCATTATTTGCAGAATATTAGCTGAATTTGGACTGTCACCTCCAGAGAGAGGGATGACCACAACACAATCATGTTGCATAGCCGATTGGACCAAATCAATTGTGTCAAGAAGGCATGTGTGCAAAATGGAGAGCTATGTATGGGACAATTTTTTTACAGGATAGGTGCCCATTTTTTTTTTTTTTGAGAGAGAGAGACATGAATGTTGGGGAGGGACGTAGGTATGTCTGGGTCTGGTAAATTAGGTAAATGAGGAAGCAAATGCAGAGAGACAAGACACAGTGATGGTGATGGACACAAGATGCTGGAGGACACTATGGATGGGGTGAGGGTGGGGACATCCAGGACCAATGCTCATCAAGCTGGTGACAGTGAGAATCGAGTCCTCACCCACTGGACTGTCAACACTGTCACCTCACTCCGCCATTTGCTGGAGTGCTTGAAGTCTCCTTCTCTTCCACCTAGTCCTAAGTAAAATGAAGGGGATCAACCAATTCATCCGCCATAGGCTTGCACCAACAGTGTGGAGCACAACCCTATGCACCATCCCTGGCAGTTCAGCACAGATGATAAACTCACCAGCTCTGCCACTGCTCCCAAAGGGAACCAGTGGACTATCCTACTGGGCAGAACTACCTGAGGGGGCAGGTAGTGCAGGGGCAGCAGAGGTGCTGCTGCCAGGTTGGCTCCCAGATGTGCTGGGCAATGGTGCTGGGGCTAGTGGAGTGGGGGCAGATGGATCCTGTGGGGCAGGCCTGCCCTGCTGTGCTGTGGAGCATTTTGTTATATGGACTCATCGATGACATGGACACATTTTGACAACACATAATAATATAAAACAAACAAAAACAAGAGAGAGATAGGGGCTGGGGTGAGAGAAAAAAGAGATAAGGTTACTACTTTCATATGTAACATACAATTCATTAATGCAATTATTTGACTCTAGTATCTTAACCTTTACCCTTAAGACTACCACCCCCTAACAGATAACTATTACATTTAAGACTACCAGCTCCTAACAGATGCACACTATACTACAGATTGCAGCAAGTACTCCTCGACATGTGCATACATTGCACATATGCATGTTCCAATTATACAGATTACAGTTTACAGCAGAGTATGTGTGCCACTGGTATAGAGCTTTTACTTTAAACCTTTAAATTACACATAATTGAAGAATTAACAGTATTGTATATTTGGGAAGTGTGGTATCTGAACCCACCACCTCTGACTAAAGTCTAATATTGTACTCTTGGTTTGTGCTACAAACAAATGCATGCATACTTGCTTTTCCAGTTGAGATATGCATGCTCAATTTGATACAACTGCATAAAATATCAAACAAGCTATCTTTAACTTTTAATGCTACAATAACACTACTCTTCTGCTGCATTCATACCAAATGCTTCCATCATCCTCGCCAATCTAGCAATATGGGCCCTAACATTGACTCCCTTTCCATGACAGCTGTGGAAAAAACAGAACAGAACAGAATACCATTATGAATACCAGTCCTGCCTATATTCAGCTTTTAAGCCTTACAAGTACTTTCTGTAGTTGATACTTACACATCTTTGGGATGTCATTCATCCTAAATTCCTTGGCCCAAGCATTGAGGGTATCCCTCCCCTCTTCCTCCTATGGAGATCATTGTAGTGATGCCTACATTGGTCACCAAGGTGGTCAATAATGGTGGCACTGCTTACAGCCCAGGCCAAACTATTTAAAGCCTCTGACTTATACTGGGATCTAGAATAGTCCCCCTAAAGCAAGCTGACACTGCGGTATTTCACTAGGAGTCCAACAAAAATCTCAGACTCCTGGACACCCCATATATGAGCCCTAAATCTGACACCCTGTCCATGAATGCCTGCCATGTCTACCATAGATAAAAAGCAATGGAGACTGATGGCTTCCCGTCAATTTACAGTTATCGCATTTACTGGGAATATGCACACTGTTTGAAAATATGGGGTGCACATTTCTGAGCAATGTGTTCGTGTGATAGGTGGTGCACAACAATGGCAAGCAATGCAATTTCAAAGTTATATGATGTACAGGCAGTTGTGTATTTGTGCTTGCAAATGTGAAGGTCATGGCATTCCAGAGAACAGAATATACTTACAGGAATATAGTACACAGTATACCCACAGTCATATATTTAATAATAATTGTGATAATACATGGATAAAGAAATAGATAAATAACTGACACAATATTAGTGTCTCAGCCCTCATACATATAATTAATATCATGTACTCTATGTCAAGTTTTATAAGTGAGAGTGACTTTAATGGGAAGTGGAACAACAGTGAAAGTGAATGGAATATGCTATATTTGAACCCGGGACCATGTGTATGTCAGTCTTACACTAACATTTGTTGCCACAAAAGAGTTGAAATTATAGCTGTTCATGTTTCATATAAACTGTAATGTCACAACAGTGAAAAGAAAGTTGCACACCCTGTATTAGAACCCAGTACCATCTGTACTACAGCCCTATACTTTATATCTGCTGCCACAAGCAATAGCACTGATTGAGTGTATTTGGTTTCTATTTTTGGCTGTCTATTTCTGGGTGGTCCACTAATCCAGTTTGCACACTGCCATGTTTCACACAAACAAGATAAGCCCAGCCAAGCCTGACATTCTTTTTCTCCAGTTCGTGTGTTTGCACTAAGCGGAGTATCATGCAAACAGTGTCCAAAAAAAAATAATAATAAAAATAAATAAATAAATAAATGGAGAAATAGGTGAAATGAGAAAAAGCAATCTATGAAAAACACAGTAGAAAATGTTAGTAGACATGAGATGTTTCTACATAGGTCTGGATTTCAACTCTCATTCCAATGCACCTTCAGAAAACAGGATGGGTATCTTATCAATATTTCTCACACAAACAGCTTTGCATCAAAGAACTGAAGTTATTCTTCACACAGCCAGGGTTGACTCTGTCTGATGCAGGCAGTACACAGCCAATACATAGGTTCATAGGTTCATAGTTTAGTACTAAGCAAACTGCCCTTGTGAGCCATTTTAAGCCTAGCCAATTATCCCTTGTGAGACTCAAACTCTGCACCTTGTGTTTGCAAGGCAAACACCTTAGCCATTAAGCCACCCTCCCAACCCCACATGGGGAGGTACAGGCTGTGTACATTGCCTGGTATCCATGTTACAATACCTTTGTGAGTAGGAGGAAGGTTTTAGGCCCCTAGATGGTGAATGAGTGTGCTATGCATTGTCGATTAGCCAATTCATGGCCATGCTGAACATGCCAATGTCTGCTCACACCCACAGCAGCTAGTGGTTCCCCCTCTGACTTCTCATCTGCCTGTGACTGTGCTGACCTTAAATCATCATAAGAAAAACTCTTTAGTAACAACTCCTTTAGCTGATACTGGTTCTGTACCTTTAAATGATAAGGAAAATGTAATACAAGAGCCGCCTTCTGCTGATAATGCGACTGACGTTAGAAAGGATGATGCTGTGCGTCCTAAGATGAGGGGGAACATGGCGCCGAGTAGCGTGGATACAAGTAAAAGGGTGTCGCAAAGGGAGATTACATCTTTTTCTCCTTTTCATCTAAAGCAACGGTTTGGTTGCAAAAGGTTGTTTTACAACCGCAACAGAAGGAACCTTATCTACAGCAGCAGCAACAGATTTTGTCTGGGAAAAGAAAAAACAGCAGTCAGCTGGTACACAACAAATCCAGCAGACGTTAATGAAGTTCATTAAAGGTACTGTAAATCTTTCTAACATTGAGGTAACGGATGCTCAGCTGTCGCTTTTAAGTAAAGGTCTTAAATTTATTCCTAATATGAGGGATAATGTTGTTCAAGCTATAATAGACCTGAAAGTGTTTCTGCGACATGTTAGTCTTAAACTTATTTTCAAAAATGATGAGTCACATATACCAACGTGTAGAAAGTTAAGTGTGTTTATGCCTGTATTATGCCCTATTCTAATTGCTTTTTCCAATATTGTTGAACGTGAGCTACGGTTGTATTATAGGGGAAATGTAGCCAATAAGAAAGTGTATAATATAACATATCCTGAGTATTTAGCTTTAAAAGAACTGTAAACTTGTAATACTACCATAATAAAGCAAGCAAATAAAGGGGGAGCAATTGTGATTATGGAGAAATATTTTTATTTTAAGAAATTTAAAGAAATGTTGAATGATGCTTGCACTTCTAAAAAAAGTTTCATATATGGAAGTGCAGAAAATAATTGCTGAAGTGAATATGGCTGTTTATGAATTGCAAATAACTAATGACTTGAGTTTAGAATTGTTTCATTATTTGAGTGTTCCCTGTCCGAGAATACCTCAGATCTATAGCATTCCAAAAATACATAAAGATGCCATTGATCCACCCCTGAGACCTATTGTCTCAGGTGGCGGATGGGTAACAGAGCCTATTTCAAAATATCTCCAAAATATATTAGGGCAGCATCTGTGAATTTGTTCTACTGTATTAAAGGATACGAGTGATTTTTTGAATAGTTTGTATATATGGCAATTGGATTGTGATTTGGATGAGTATGTTATGGTCACCATGGACATCACCTCACTATTCACTGTTATACCTAATAGTTATGGTGTTAATGCCATACGAAATTTTTTGAACAGTGAGGTAAGGATGTACGGAAGAGAAATTGAAAGTGTATGTACTCTTCTGGAAGTGGTTTTAGCACATAACATCTTTGTTTTTGATGGTGAACCATTTTTGCAGCTTACTGGTGTGGCGATGGGTACGCCTGTCGCTAACACCTATGCTAATCTAGTGCTATATGAATGGGAGAAAAAGGTGATATTGAGTAAAAATAATCAGTTTAATGAAAAAGTAGTGTTTTATAAGAGATTCGTAGATGACCGTTTTTTGTTATTGAAAGGCTCCCTTATGGAGTTAGAAAGTTATGTGCGGTATCTAAATGAGTCGACTGACTTTCTAAAATTTAAAATGGAGGCATCTTATTATAGTATAAATTTTTTGGATGTGACTCTGTTTAAGAGTAATAATAGATTAGAGTCCAAGGTCTATAAAAAGGAAGTTGATGCTTTGAGGTATGCAAGTAAAGATAGTATGCATGCCCCCCATACCTTTAGAGGAGTACTAAAGGCGCAGTTTATTAGATTGAGTAAGTTAAATACAGTTGAAACTATGTTTATTGAACAAGTTGAAGTTATGGCTCAAGAATTTGAGAGGAGTGGTTATTCAAAGCAGTTTATTAATAAGGTAATTGAGGAAGTAAGTAAAGAGAGGCAGACAAAATATAGACCAGTTCTGTTGGGAGGTATAACAACATGCGGGGATAACTCACATAAAGAAGTTAAATTTGTGAGATATTTGACAACTTATAATTTGAATACACATAATGTGAGTAATATAATAGAAAAGAACTGGCCGATTTTATTAGCTATGCCAGAAATAAGGTCCATTGTGGGGGATAAACCTAGGTTTGCATACAGAAGCGCTGAGGCATTAAAATGAAAATTATGTTATAAAGATTTTCAAATGAAGACTAAGGTAGTTGACAAGATAATGGGAACAAGGAAATGTTATAATTGTTCCTGTTGTAATGACCTATATGAAGGTGAAAATGTTTATAAGCACCCCATAAGTGGTGAAGTTTTTGCGTTAATGACAATGACATCCTGTAATGAGGAAAGGGTGGTTTATTTGGCTACATGTACGCTCTGTACATCATTTTATGTGGGTAAAACATCAGAAAGTTAAGAGAGAGAATAGTGGAGCATAAATCAGAAGTTAGGAGAAAAATATTAACAAATGCTTTGAGTAAACACGCTATAGATAAGGGTGAAAAACATGTCTTTAAAATTAGGGTACTGGCCACAGTGGAAATCAGTATAAGGAAGGGAGATGTGAACAATTGTTTAGAGCTGAAGGAACTAGAATGGATTATCAGGCTGCAGGTAGACATGCCTCCTGGTTTGAATAATGCTGTTAACTTAAAGCCTGTGTTAGTTAAGAAGCAAAGGGAAAGGCTTTAAAATGTATTTTCATATATATATATATATATATATATATATATATATATATATATATATATGGATTGTATGTTTATATGTGACTATATGTATATGTATTTATACATATATATGCATATTTTAAAAGGAATTTTATAATGGATTTGTTATTATTATAGATGTGCATAATTTATATTGTGAGCTAATATAAGTTTTTTTAGTATAATATTACTGCACTATTTGGTTGTTGAAATTATTGCACATTTGATTTTGTATTTTGTATTTATTGTATTAGTTTTAGTAAGTTTTATGTTTGGTTCTTCATTGTTTTACGTTTTATTTTGTATTTTATTGGTGGACAGCATTATAGTATGTTTTTATATAACATGTTATTTCTTTAAGAATTAATTATCTGTTAGGTAGTGGGATGGGCTGAAGCATGTGACTATATGATTTCTCCTATTTAAATGTTGTATTAATGCAGTTGATTTGTACTGATGAAGGGTGTAGACCCGAAAGCTTTATGTAATAAACTTTTTGGTGTGGTATAGTCGACTGTGCTGACCTTGCCATTGGTGGTGGGATGTGTGCTCCTTCCCCTTGTTGATCCTGCTGCAGCTGTTTCCTCAGGATTATGTTGTGTAGCATGGCACATACTGTGAATATTTTTTACACATGCCTGTGGATTGTACTGCAGGGCTCCCCAGATGTATCTAGGCACTGGAATTGTGACTTCAGCAGCCCAAACACGTGCTCTATGACATTTCTGGTTTGAGCGTGTACCTCATTATGGCATTCTTCTGTGGGTGTGTGTGCATTTCTGATGAGTGTGATTAGCCACGGTCCCAGTGCATAGCCTGCATCCCCCAGTAAATGACCCTGTGGGATATTCCCCCTAGCAAACATCTGGTATAGTTGGGAGGTATGCCAGATATGTGAGTCACAGTAATTGCCAGGGTTGACAGCACACACACATTCAAGATGATTTCCTTTACATTAAACATGACTTGGCAGTTGATAGAGTGGTAGCCCTTTCTGTTAATGCAGAGCCTACCCTGTTCCCCAGGTGGTGCCTTAATTTCCACATGAGTGTAATCTATGGCACCCAGTACTTCAGGGTAGTGCACTCAGAATCATGGGAAAATATATGTGCTCACTGGCATGTTGGAGCATAGCATCCAGGAATTGGTGGAGGATCCTGGATGCTGATGCCTGTAACACCCCCAACATGTCCCCACTTGGTCTCTGAAAGGTACCTGTAGCTAAGATCCTAAGGGCTATACAAACCTTAGTTTCTACTGGAATGGGTTCTCCTCAGTTCGCTCTGGCTCTGAGTTGAGGGCAACAGAAGTTACAGAATCCTGGTAGTGTGTCCCTGTCCACCCTGTGGCACTCTACAATTTCCACATCATATAGGTAGTGAAAGTTAAACAGGGCCTGAAAACTCTTTTTCTTCTCAGCCTAGGCCTATTGGCAGCAGCAGCAGCATTAGCTTCAACCTGTAGTACATACAAGTGGATTAAAGCAGCAGCAGCCCCTAATATTCTGTCTATGTAGACTTTCTGCATCTGTACTCCAAAAGTTTGAAAATCTGCAGGAGAAACCAGCATGGAGTTTACATGGATGCTTTATAGCCTGTTGAATAGCTCCACCATGTTGGATTGGTTGATTAGCATGCAATTCAGCTGCTTATGTTGTAATTAGCATCTATGAAACACAGACAAAGACAGATGCAATCCATTAATAATCTACCATATAAAAAGGCAACCCTATAACTAGTCAAACTGATGTTGAGGAGAGTTGCATATCTTTTCAAAAATGCTTTTTCTTCAGGATATATCTGTACAAAGGAGCACTGAAGTTCAGCAGGTATGCTCCCATTTTGTGACCTACATACTGCACATGCTGGAATGGATTTAAGAATAATGTGAAGCAAAGGCGTTTACACCTTTATATGTATGCATTAGCTAGAAGTGTACTGATGGTATGGGCATGTTTGCCAAGCCATTTCAGAGCCTCACATGATTGCCAATACATGAAAATGGAATGCTGTCTGTTAAATATGTACAAATGTTTCAGGTACCGGTTCTTTGATGGCACTTTATCATTTCAAAGATGTTTTGTTAGCAAAATGGGTAATTTGCCTGTTCCTTTGTAGGAGAAACAAAGATAAGTTAATATTATGACATAAGCAAGAATGAACTGTTGTTTTGGGGAAGCAAAAGTGAGTTACTGCTATGGCACAAACAAGGATGAGTTGCTCTTGTTACTCTCCTTGTTTTGCTTCCTGCCTGTTGTTAGTATTAAACATCTGTAAACTGTTTTGTTTCAGCAGTTGGTAATACTGACTGGCTACCTTTTCTGTTTTATCTGGAAACAGTTATTTTGTCATTATGTGATGCTTATGTGTATTACAATTCTGTTGTCTTTTAGGACACCTACAAGAAGGCCACTCAGGTGTATCAGTCCACAGAGACCCTCCCCCCTTTACTGATACCGGAAATCAAGTTATTGTGGATCGGTTTTGGCAATATGGTGCTTTTCTCCTGGAAAGGGTACAGGGAGATATGGCATGCAGGATGTGAATATGGCAGGATGTCTATGCAGTGGGTGGCCATAGTAGAATATATGAACAGGTGCACCACAGGGCCACTGACATGATTACAACTGCATGGAGGTGAGTAGCTGCAGTGGACCATGACTAAATGGCTACTGGGGGAGGGCCTGCTAGGGAACCACCACTAATCCCCAATGAACAGTTTCTGGCCAATATCAGAGATCCAGACAGCTCTCAGGAGAGTGCAGGATAGCATGTACTGTATGTTGGTACAACATCTGAGACAGCAAGCACATCCCAGGAGGAGCTTCCAGGCAGGCTTTGTTATCTGAACAGTTGAGTACTGTTGTATAGTAAAACGGTTGCAATGAATAAGTTAATTCTGTGTCACTTCTTGTTTTTTGGGAGGGATTGAAGATTGCTACAATTATTTCAGGTTAGAGTTTTCAGCCACATTCTTGCTGAAAGTAGATTTAATGTGCATATAAAGGGGTAAATATATTACTCCAGTGTTACTGTTAATTGTGTTGATGTTGCCCTTATCTCTTGCTTAACTTCTTTCAGGACCATCTGGACTACAGTGCAGTATGTCTCCTGCAGAAGATAAGCCAAATATTTTTATGTCAATACTGCTGAGCAATTTAATGAAATATTGTAGTGTGTGATTTTGATCTCAGGCCTGTTGTGTATTGCTGTACTGTCTGTAATACTGGCAACACTGTTAGTTTGTTACCATATACTGTACTATAGTAGTCAGGTATTAATGTATTCCTGTGTTTCTTGCTTTTTATCACAGGTCATCATGACAGTGAGAGTGTAGGCCCTGTGCCACCTGATGTCAGTATATCAGCAGACTCTGATGATCATGGTAGCCAAAGTGAGGCACAGTCGGGGGTGTGCAGAGTTTGAATCTGACACAGAGGTTGACATACAGCCATCCCCTGCATTTCCATCAGACACAGCCAGTAGGCCTATGCCTACCCAGTCCACTGAGCTCAGAGATATTGGACAGGTGGAGGGTGAGGACATTGATCAGAGAAGTGTGGATCCTGCAGCTTCAGTGCCTGTTGGGTCTGGCCATAGCCAAAGTGTGGGGAAGATGCCACACAGGAGGATCAATAGGGATGCTTGGAGGGGCCTGCTGTCCCTCCTCCACCTGGTGCAGGTGTCACTTCCCGTGCCACTCAGCATTTGTTTAGGGCTGTCATGGAGGCACAGGCATGTTCCCATAGGTGCTCCAGACAAATGCTCAGAGTTGTGGATCTGGCACAGTCTGACATGCATGACTGCCTCCACTATGTTGCTGATTCACTGGATCAGACAAATGACACATTGGAAGGAGGGATGTCTGTGATGAACCAAGGGGTGTCTGTCATGGAACAGGCAGTGTCTGTGATGGAATGTCTGCTGTGAGGGGAACAGCATCCTTATGGGCATAGGTCAGCCAACTCATCTGCTGTCAGCTAATGTGGGCATGCCCAATCATGCACCTATAGTGGCAGTACTTCCACTGCTCCATCAGTGAGTGTGCTGTCCACACCCAGATGTGGCAGGTCATAGGGTCATGGTCCTGGTAGCAGCACTGCATCTCAACTTGAGCATGGAGGTGCCAGTGCAACTCCTGGCAGAGCCAGTTCTCATGTTCGGGAATAGCAAAGATGAACTGCCGCCTCTACCATGCATGACTCACACCTGTCCAACATACCAAGACTCAGAGCTAGCACAGAGATTGGCTGTGTTCATGCAGACACTCACACACATTTTCACCTGGAGAACCCCTACAGACACACACACAACAGTTACTCATTTTGTCTGACTCGCCATTTGTTGTTTTATCCCAATGTCTGCCTTCTTCTTTTTCTTACTCGCACACACTCACTGACCTTTTGTGTCAGTCTAGGCTTCCTGCTCCTCCCCCCCACAACACATTGTGCAAGTGATGACAAGTGCGTCATATCCCTGTTTTCTATCTTTTGGATTCAGGGATACAATAGTTGTGCCTCATGTTCAGGGTGTGTAGCTAACTTAGTGCTTAGTGTATCTGCATTTGTGTTGTTGAATTTCTCATTGTACCTTTTACTTATATTGACCTTGGAAAGTTAAACAGCTGATAGCATCAAAATTTCACTTTTGTATAGTGAATGCCCTTGTAAGGGTTGTGAAATCAGAAACTGCAATGTGTGTCATTGCTTTCTAACTTCTCTCTGTAATGACCCCCACACAACACCCTACTTGGATTCAGGGATACAAAAGCTGTGTCTGATACTCAGGGTGCATAGCTAACTTAGTGCTTAGTATATCTGCATTTGTGTTGTTGAACTGCTCATTGTACCTGTAGATCAGTATGTGTGTACACCTTTCATAAGCTTTCTAGGAGCTTGCACAAGTGCATAAATACTGAGCCTGACTGCCATTTTGTAGTAAGCTGTTGAGATGTAAGCATGCATGTCTGTGTAGTCTGTCAATCAGTTTGTTTATATTTTGTACTGCTACTATCCATCCTGATGTGCTTCTGTGTAATAAAGCATGTAAAGGAACTACTCTGCCTGTTTGCCTTTAATGGGAAACAAGACGGACGACAGTACCTTTGACTTATACTGGCTCTGAAAGGTTAGACAGTTGATAGCATCAAAATTTCACAACTTTATAGTGAATGCTCTTGTAAGGGTTGTGAAGTCAGAAACTGCAATGTGCATCACTACTTACTAACTTCTCTCTTTAATGATTTTCCAAGCAACATATGATGCACATCATAAGGCACACCATTATATTCAGATGTTAGGATTGTATAACAGCACTGTAGTCAAACCTCATCAGAACAGTAATACAGAATAATGCTTTCTTTTGCATCTACCTCAACAGACACATGCAGCAGCTGGAGACACCACATGGCTTTCTCAGCAAAATAACACAGAGCCTAGAAATCATGCCATGATGTATGTGGATAGATTAAAAAACATCCAAAAAAGAAAGCTGAGGTAAGGCTCCAGTGTCCAAATAAATGCAGAAACCAGTCTTTAGGCGTTGTATAAAATGAAGTCTTCTTTAATGTCACACAAGTGCTTTCACACAATGCTTCTTCAGGTGTATGAGTAACATAATTAACTACACCTATTTATATACCTAATTTAGTCACAAGACCTAACAATCTATTAAAATTAAAGTTATACAGTCATACAGTAGATTAAAAATAAATGTGTATGAAAGTGCTAGCATCGACTATCTTATTAGTTTATTAAAAAAAAAATATATATATATATATATATATATATATATATATATATATACAAATAAAAAATATTTATTCACATAAAAAATATATTTAAAATAAAATAAAACATTTAAATGCTCATATATATGTGAATCTTACTTATTAAATAAAAATACATATTTGAAAATATATATAAAATCATAGCAAACCTAGTATCATATCTATCTACGTAACCCCCTTTTTCTCAAAATGGGTTTAATGGGCATGCTGTAATTGAGCCCATGGCCAAAATTAGCTCTCAACATAACTATCCATTTGGCCTCTATCTCTTCAGTTCTATCTCTAATGTCCCCACATTTCAGATTTTCATATGTTCTTGCAACTATCATAAACTTGAATGTATGCTGTTTACCTACTTTAGAAACATGTTTAGACAAGGCATTACATTCAGACCCCTTCCCTATGTGGTATATATAGGGGAGAAGTGATGAGTTGGGTTAGGCCATGTAGGTTAATATGGGAGAGTGGCTTATGACTGGAACAGTTTTGCCAGTCAGTATTAAGGTCTCCTAATACTATGCTTTCCTGGGGGAGGGAGTTAGATATCCATTCTAGTAGTTTTTCTGTAATGGGGATATTGTTGCCTGGAGGGATGTAGCACCCTATGATGTTGATGCATTTATTATCATTAAGTTTTAGTTTTGTTAGAGTGAGTTCAACTTTGAGGTCTAGGTTTGTTATGTCTACTTTCTCAAGGATGATGTGAGATTTATACACTACAGCAACACCCCCCTTTTTTTACCTATTCTATCACTACGAATTATATTGTAACCTGGTGGAGTGATTTCATTGTTGTGGTTGCCTGGTTTAAGTCAAGTCTCTGTTAGTATGACTATCTCAGGCTGATAAAAGGAGAGTAGTGCATGAAGGTCGTGGACTTTTAGTATACCTAACATTTAAATTTAAAATGAGGAGCATGGATTTGTCAGGGTGGAGTAGGGTATCATTCAGGTTGAGGGTTGGGGCTCCTAGATTTTCAGTGCCTGGGTTTGGGTGTATATCACCGCAGCTAATGAGTTAGGTTCTGAGGTAAAAATAGAGAATGAGTAGTTTGCTTAGGGTCTTAAAGTTCTTTATAGTTGTTTAAGACTGGTAGTGTGATGGCTGTGATCTGTGTGCATAGTGGTGAATAAAGAAGGTTTGGTAGTGATGTGGGATTAGTTGAGTAAAAGGGTGTGTTGTAGTTATGTCAGTGGAAGTAGTTTTTCTTGGTATATGGATACAATTGTGTTGTTTTTGGTGGTTGGTGATAGAAGTTAGCAGTGGGAGTGTGGATACACCTAGGAGCAATAGTAAGAGGTGTATGTATATCTGTGGGTTTGGGTAGTTTGGGCATGGTTTGGTTGGGTTTTGTCATGAGTGAGAGATCTGCTTGGGATGGGGTGGGTGTGGTGGATGATGAGAGGTGTTGTTTGTGATTGTAAGGTAGTTAGATGGAAGACTGTGCTTTACAGGATGTGGAATAGTGGAAGAGAAGGAAATGGGTACAGGGGTGGGGCAGATTCAGTGATTGGTGGTTAGCATGATGGGCGTGGCTAAGTTCAGTTGAAATGTAGCACTAGTGGGGGCGGGTGAGAATAGGAAGCAGGGAGGGGAGCGAAGTGAGCCCGAGCACAGCGGGGCTAACACTAACTCCAATTATATCAATGGGCTTACTTGTTTCTTTTCTTTGTACACCAGATGTATCATTCCACTTGTTTCTGTTTACACCAAATGTGTCTGTTTGGCTGTATTGTACTAGTTAAATTTACTTATATTGATGCAGTCACACTGAAAAAGGTCTGGGGAAGCTTCCTCACCACAAGCTAAGATAACTTTCAAAAGGGCGCCGCTCAAGGAGACCCACTAATATAGACTAGTTAATGTGCATGGGGGAGGAGGGAGTTAGAGGAGGGAGATACAAAATGGGGGAAGGTATAACCAGAAAAAGACGGTAGAGATCTGGCCCGCCCCCTCACAAAAAACTGCAAAGAAAAGTAATCAGCATAAGAAGTGGAAGTCTCGGAGCTGTAATGTAAGTGTAAGCAAAGAAGAGGTTGAAGCAGGAAATTAGGAGTGTAAGCAGTTAGTTGCAGAAACACTACTTTAAGGCCTTGGTGTGCAAGTAATACAAAGGAAGGTAAATCTATCTGGGGACAAAATACACCAAGTAAATGGTACTTGCCTTACTACAAGTATTCAGTGTGGAGGCAGATCTATTTGGGACAAGATACAGCAAGTATATTGTTAAGTTATTCCACCCAGTGGCAATAGACAAATCTATAGTTGCCTGGAGGGGGGCCTTGCAGGTGTGCATGCCGGCCAAAACAATGTTTAAAAAATAACTAGTAAAAGTAACAAATGTGCTGTAAAAGGAAATGTAAATAACCAGTCACAATGGTTAAAACATAACTGTTTAAGGACCACATCTGCTAATAACAAGAACTGTAAATATCCAGTCACCTATGCAGAATTGTCTGGTAGGTATCCTTATTAAAAAGTGATGTTCTTTGTGGTTCACTGTTACAGTCATTACTGTAGAGTTCGTCCTGCTGGCAGTAGCCCTAGATAGGCCAGAGTCCCAAAGTCGGGTCCGACGTCGCCTGAAGTCGCTCCTGCCCTGACGTCAGTGCACCAGGGGTATAAAGACCTCAGCCAACGCCATTTTTCCCAGTCTTTCTTGCTGTGCGGTGCCCGTTGCAAAGCAGTTCGCAAGTGCAGGTCGGCCGACTCCTGTTTGTTTTTGGTGGCTTTTGAATTGAAGACTTCTTCTTTTGAGCAAAGTACCCCGTTGGGGAAACCTTTTTCTTGCTCCAGTCCGATGTCAGAAAAAGTTAGTAACTGTATTTCTTGTGGGAAGCAAATACCTCATAAGGATTTTCACTCTTACTGTATACCTTGCTTAGGTCCTGACCACGACGTAGCTAATTGTAGGTTTTGTGCTAAGTTTAATCAACGCACTATTAGGCTTAGGTACGATTTTGCCTTCCATTATTTTGGAAAAAAGATTTAATTACAATATGTCGGATTCTTATCCAGCTACTGCAGTGTATAAGAGGCGCAAGGATAAAGACAGGCCTCCGAGGTCCAAAGTGGATGACTTTATTTAACCAGAGCCAGTTGCCGGTTCGGCTGTCGTCAGTGAGGCACTTTTGCAGCCCCTGTCGTCCACCACTTTAGAA
Source organism: Protopterus annectens (assembly GCF_019279795.1). NCBI lineage: Eukaryota > Metazoa > Chordata > Ceratodontiformes > Protopteridae > Protopterus > Protopterus annectens. The sequence continues at coordinate 167,535,385 of NC_056736.1, forward strand.
CTGGTTGCCTGTACCGACTCCCGTGAGGAGCCGATGGGGCCTTCAGACTTTTCAGGGATTGGAACTCCGGATATTGCTCCCTCAGATGGGTCCAGAGCCGCTGTGCAGACACCGGCTTCTGAGGGAGTTTTTAGGCCTATGCAGCTTCATGTACAGATGACTCCAGTTTTGCAGTCAAGGACAAAGGCAAAGACTAAGGCTCCGGCAAAGATAAAGCAGCATGCACAGGCACCTTCTGTTCAGGGCCCTAGACCTCAAAGACAGATGCTTAGAATGGCTGAAGACCTGTTAACTATGATCAGGGGTTCTCATCCCCCTCCTGACAAGAGACCTAGGCTAGAGCCAGATTATGATTCCTCAGATCAAGTTTCGATTTCTTCTGCTTCTTCTTCTGAGCAGGATTATTCCTTCCCTCCTTATGAGGATTCTGATGCTGAAGAATGTCTTCCTTCGGCCTCTCCTCCTGAGGATTATTCATTTGGGGAAACCTTGCATGACATGAGAGAGCATTTTCACTGGGAAGGGAGGGAATACTCTGAATCTAAGAAAAGGCTTAGGGATTTTCTTCTGCTTCCACAGCATAGACCCCTGGCTATTCCCCCTATATTGGACATTGTGGATGATGTTTTTACAGAGGCATCTCTCTCTCTCCTGATTCTTTTCCTCTTGCTCCTGTCAAACCGGATAGGTATTATAGGGTTCCAGATTCCACAAATATCTATTTAAGAATCCTTCAGCTGATCCAGAAACTATTTCTCAGGGCCCTAAGTGTGTTAAAGCGGCCTCTGCTAAGAATCCTATTCCCTCTGACCAAGAGTCCAGAGCCTTGGAAAGATGGGGCGAAAAAGTTTATACTTCTGCTACATTGTCTATTTGAGCTTTGAATTGCCAATTTCATATGTTAAAATATCAGCAATACCTTTTGTCTATGTTAAATCAAAAGATGTCTGCTGTTTCTGGTGGTGCAGACAATAAGGAATTACAGGATTTATTGCATGCTACTGAGCAGGTGGGTAAACATACCCTGCACTGTGGTTTTGATTCTTTGGAGGCTTCTTGCAGGGCTGCAGCAACTGGCGCAGTTATTAGAAGGCATGCTTGGTTAAAGGAGCAAAGTTTGCCTTAGCAGGTTAAAGCAAAGCTTTTAGATGCCCCTTTGTAACACAATGTTTTGTTTGGGGCCAAAGCTGAGGAAGTATTGAAGAAAATGGAAGACAAAGCCAAATCTATGCAGACGGTTAAAGATTTTCTACAGGTACAACCCCCTAGATTTAGCAGGAATTGGCCAGCTAAACCTTGGTCCTTTCTGAGCTTGGACAGACCTCAGAGGGGCAGATACAGGCGTTCCAGAGGTAGGAATCAGGCACAGCCCCCTTTCAGAAATAAGCAGTGGAGTGCCCCCTCTCCCAAGGGAGGGGAAGATAGGTCACAACCTTACAGGAAACAGTCATTATGACTCTCCCTTACTAGCTCCAGGGGCATCCCTCCTGGATGCGCCTTTGGGAGGAAAAATCTCTCTTTTTTATCACAATTGGAGCCACATAACCCAAGATAAATCGGTTCTGGACATAGTTTCAAGGGGTTACAGGTTTCATTTCCATACCTTGCCAAGATCAAATGGATGGCCAGATCTGCCAAAGCATCAATGGGCAGAGGCACAACGGCAAGTTCGGTCCCTCATGGATATGAGGGCCATAGGTTTGGTACCAGATTCAGAAATGGGGCAAGGGTTTTATTCAAGACTTTTCCTGGTTCCCAGGAAGGAAAACGTATGGAGACCAATCCTGGACCTTTCCGTATTGAACACCTTCCTAGAAATTCCAAAATTCAAGATGCTCACTCTGCAGCAGCTGCTGCCTATGCTGAGCAAGAATGCTTGGATGGTGACTTTGGACTTGAAGGAGGCTTACCTGCATATTCCCATATGGCAAGAGTGCAGAAGGTACCTGAGATTGAAAGCGGGCTCGAGGCATTACCAGTTCTCTGTGCTGCCCTTTGGCTTATCTACTGCGCCCAGGGTCTTTACAAAGTGCCTGGTACCAGTAATGGTGTTTTGCAGACAGAAAGGAATTAAAATATACCCTTATCTGGACGATTGTCTCATTCAAGCGGACGACAAGGAGACTTTACTTCAGCATCTAACATTTGTGCAGCATCTTCTCTTGTGCCTAGGGTTCACGGTGAACCTAAAGAAATCAAACCTGGTGCCTACGCAGCAAATTACTTTCCTGGGTGCGTTTTTGAGCACTACAACCCAGATGGCTTATTTGACACCAGACAAAAAAGTGCAACTGGCTTCTTATTTCAAAAATCTGGCTTTAATGAGTCAGCTGTCTGCAAGAAAAGTTCTGCAGGCTGTGGGTTACATGGCATCCTGCATTCTGTTAATACCATATGCAAGGCTGCATATGTGAAGATACAGTGGTACCTCAAGAGTGTATGGTCTCATCATTGCCACAGTCTAGAAACAGTGATCGCAATTTTGCCTTGTCTCCGGCAGGAGTTTCTTTGGTGGGCCGAGGCCTGTCTCCAAAACAAGGGGAGGCCTTTCTGTCCCATTCCAGCCAATCAAGTCATAATGACAGATGCTTCGGATCATGCATGGGGAGCCCACATGCAAGGAAAATGTCTTCAGGGTGCCTGGACAGAGGACTAAATGCATCTGCACATAAATTTGAAGGAGATGCTAGCTGTACAGAATGCCCTGACAGCCTTCAAAGATCTTATTCTACCGGGGCAATTACTGATAAAGACGGACAACACTACGGTGATGTGGTACATAAACAAGCAGGGAGGATCTCTTTCTTACCCCCTGTGCAGTTTGGCCATGGCTCTGTGGAACACAGCACTAGCCAACAAGGTGGACTTACTAGCTCAATTCCTGCCAGGAAAGGACAACACTCTGGCAGACAGTCTAAGCAGAACTCTTTTGGATCCACACGAATGGATGTTGGATGTTCGGATATTCAGGATGATAATGGAGGCGTGGGGGTGCCCGGACAAAGATCTTTTTGCATCTCCCCAAAACCATCAACTTCAAATGTTCTGCATGAGGACCTACCACAAGCTAGCATAGAAAGTGGATGCTCTTTCATTCAGCTGGAAGCACCTCTCAGTATATGCTTTTCCTCCTTTGCCTCTTCTTCCTCGGGTACTTCTGAAAATCAAACAGGACAGACTGCAAATGATTTTACTGGCTCCCAACTGGCCCCAGCAATTCTGGTATTCCTCCCTGATGAACCTGGCTCAGGGTCCACCCTGGATTTTGCCACAACTTCCACATCTACTGTCTCAACAAGACGGCCAGTTCTTGCACAGCCATGTCAAAACTCTGAATCTAGCAGCTTGGCGGATCCAGGGTCTTTAAACAGTTCTACCCTTACCAAACAGGTACTGGACGTAATTCTTGAAGCTAGACGGCCCAGCACCAGGAAATCTTATGCAGGTAAATGGAAAAGATTTTGCTCCTGGATTCAGGCCCAGGGTTTTGATTCTGCAGTTCCAAACATTCCTCTGATTTTACAATACCTAACAGAGATGTTACATAAGGGCCTATCTTTTTCATCTATCAAAATTCATGCTTCTGCTATTTCTGCACATTACAATATGGCTCCCCCAATCTTTTCTCATCCGTTACTTAAGTAATATATGAGTGGGGAGAAGAATATAAGGCCTCCTTTAAGAGCACCAGTTCCCACTTGGGATCTCAACTTTGTTTTGGAAAAGTTAACTTTATCTCCTTTTGAACCTGCAGCTTCCACAGATTTAAAGATTTTATTATGGAAAACTGCTTTTCTTTTAGCCATTACCTCTGCCAGAAGAGTTTCAGAATTGCAAGCTCTCATGGCTGTAGAACCCTTTATTATTTTTCATCAGGACAGGGTGTCCCTGAGGACTAATCCCACCTTTATGCCTAAGGTGGTTTCGAAAGTAGCCTTGAATCAGACTATTCATTTGCCTACCTTTTATCCTAATCCTCAAAGTGAAGAGGAAAGTATTTTGCATTCTTTAGATATACACAGGCAGCTTTGTTTTTACCTGGCCAGGACCAAGATTTTCAGGAAATCGGACCAATTGTTTGTGGCTTATGCTTCTACCTCACAGGGGAGAGCAATCACTAAGTAGACTATTTCTAAGTGGATTGCCCACTGCATCAAGTTCTGTTACTCTCATCATGGTAAGCCTGTTCCTGTTAATGTCAGAGCACATTCTACCAGAGCTACTGCCACTTCGGCAGCTTTTCTCAGTGGAGTTCCTACCAAGGAGATCTTAGAAGCTGCAACTTGGAGTTCTGTGCATACTTTTTCTAAGCACTACAATCTCCCTCTCTGTTCTAAATCTAGGGCAGTTTCTGCCTCTGCAGTCCTGCAGGGTTTTGTGGCCATCCCTTCTGTTCCTTCTCCATCCACCCTTTCTTAGCTTTGGGATTCAACCCTACAGTAATGACTGTAACAGTGAACCACAAAGAACATAGTACAGTTGTGTACTCTTACCACAAATGTAGATGTTCGAGTATGTTCACTGTTACAGTCTGGGTTACCCTCCCTCCTGTCCCCTCTTTTGTTGTTCTTTGAGTGCTGTCTGTGTCTCCTTGACATTTCTTTTTTCTCTGAGGTATTTTTGCTGGTGATATTTGGGAATGTTCTGGTTTATGTTTGCTTATTCTTTTTGATTAAGCTTTTGGCCTTTATTTTTGGGCACCTGACATCTGGGGCAAGAAAAACTGAGGAAAATGGCATCGGCTGAGGTCTTTATACCCCTGGAGCACTGACGTCAGGGCAGGAGCGACTTCAGCCGACGTCGGACCCGACTTTGGGACTCTGGTCGATCTAGGGCTGCTGCCAGCAGGAAGAACCCTACAGTAATGACTGTAACAGTGAACATACTCGAACATCTACATTTATGGTAAGAGTACACAACTGTACTTTATTCTTGGCTTGCAATAACTGTAGGGAGAAACCGGACCGTAGCAGTGGTTTTATCTGGCAATGTTGCAGTTGCTGGCGGGGGGGGGGGCCCGAGCTGCAATGATGCAGGTAGACCAAGTGTGCTATGCAGACTTGTCTGGTAGGCACGGCCGGCCTTAGGCATAGGCGAACTAGGCAACCGCCTAGGGCGCCGTACAGGCCGGCTGTGTAAAGGGCGCAATTTGTAAGTATTTATACATTTTAATTTATTTTTCTAATTAGGTGGGCAGCAAAATGATAGGGAGAGGGGGAGGGGCGAGCACACTCCCACTTTTGTAGCTGCAGCCTGCAGGTTGGCCAGGAAGTTTTAACAATCAAATGATGAGTATTTTCCTTTAAGAGGAACATGCGTGCGTCTCATACATGCACGCCAACGTAGTCGCGCGGAAGTTAAAGTAGTAGTAAAGTTACGAGACGGGTTAAGTCTACGTGCGCGCATGGCCGTTTATTTTAAGAAGAAAGTAAGCGTGTGTGTCTAATGACCATGTGAGTGAATGTGTGTGTGGTTTGGGGGGGGGTTATCATACTTCCACACTTCACTCAACAAAATAGCAAAACATACAACACTAGCTGAGGAGGGAACCACTACACACTAATAACTTTAAATGGCAGTTAAACATAATGTGAATGGCAGAAATGACGACACCAGGGAGTACAGTTAGCATTATGCCTCTATGGCAATTAACAAAGACATGGTCAGGAGGCAGCACTAGACTCCCAGAGTACATTTAACAACATGCATTAATGACACATGAAGATATGGTCAGGGACCAGAGATTGCACTTAACATATGCCTTAATGGCACTTAACAAAGATGTGGTTGAGGGGAACATTAGACATGAGGAATTACACTTAACATTGTCCCTTAATGGCCTTAAATGAAGACATGGTCAGGGAGAACACTAGGTACCAGGGGTTACACTTAATATTGTGCCTAACAGCACTTAACTAAGACAGGAGTTGGGGAGGAAGGACTAGTCACCAGTGATAATTCTTTAACAGCATGATCTTAATGACACTTTAAAAAAAATGAAAGAAAGACAATGTGGATGGGGGGTACAACTAGACACCAGGGATACTCTAATTAGAGTGCTTTAAAGACAGTAAAAGGGATTCAGTCACTGTACCCTCCCACCAAGGATACTAGTCTTCTGTGCCACCACTGATCAAGAGGGATAACCTGGAAGTAACAGCTAAGACTTTAAAGATAAATCAATACATAACAAGGAGGGGAGAGGCTACAGACCCTGCACTCTTGACTTCAAAAACTGCATTATCAACCCATGACACTAACTGAAAAGTCATTATAAAATATTTTTTTCTGTTATAACAGAAAAAAGCAATTCTGTGATATAATGAGAATCCTGGTCATTATATTAGCTCTACAGCAGTTCATGAATTTTGAGGGTGAAAGAGACAGGGCACATATAAGCATACCTCTCAACCTCATAGTGCAAATATCTAGAAAAAGTCAAAATTAATGGTGGGATAAAGATACACAGTCACGGGCAGATTTTAATTATTATTCCTAGAAATTTAGAAAGGCACTAGAAGAACAGCTTTTGCATTAGAATACATTGATGTGATATACCATGCAAGAATCAAGACCATAAAAACAAATCACATTAACACTGCATACTGGCTCCATTACATTTTCTTTTGCAAAAATTTGAAAAAATAAAATATAACTGGCATGTTTGCTCTTGTTTACATTAATCATACCTTATAACATCTGTCCTTTCAGTCATCCCCTCTACTCCTTACATATTCCCTCCTTGTAGAACCCCATGCCATTTCAACTTAACTTTCCCTTTATTATTCCCCCTTAGTCTTCTGTAAAATCCTTTAGCCCCCCCCTCTTAAGTTCACATTTACTCTTGGGTAATTTTCACACAAATCCTTTTCTATCCACTTTCAAAGTTAAAAAGTGCAATATTTAAAATCTATCCCTATTTTTCAGCCATTGCATCCACATTGTTATGCTTTGTCCAGATTTTTTGCAATAAGAGGTTGACAGGTATGCATACCTCTCAACTGTCCAGATTTTTGCCTCATATTGTTGGCCTATTCCTCATAATATTTGTGGTGTTCTGACAAATCACCGAGGATTTAAATAACTAAATGTCATACATTTGAGTTTCACCCTTCATTCCCTTCAGAAAATGCACACTAAGACAAATGCTGTTATTGTAGCAACTTTGTAGGTCTATAAGAGCAATATTTATAATCTGCCCCTGTTTGGGGTCCTTTGTCCCCCCATAATTTTAGCCTTTGTTCAGATTTCTTGTGCCAAGAGGTTGAGAGAGGTATGGAAACATGGTATGTAGTGCCCTAGTTGCTGATTATTTGGTGCATTTTAAGGGGGATAGGGTTCTGCATTCCATAGTGTGCCCTCCTTTGTTTAGGATACCTAGTAACTATGAACTTGTTGGTTTCTCATTCATCCTCTTTTGCAATATCACTAGCTTATCATTTTGTTCTTTAATGTAATGTAGGCAATTAATTCTTCAAGGGCAGCAGGCACTGAATTTGTAGATAAAATACTGAAATGTAAAGCTGTTTGCCAGTAACAGCCTCTTCATTAGTTACACATCTCTTTAATGTAGAATTATTCAGATGAATTTTACTTCTGCAGATATTGTCCTTATTGACTGATAGTGGTGAGTTGTAATGACAGATGGTTGAGAGGCCGTTTATGGTTAAAATATTCTGAAAGGGGTAGTTTTGTCATTACTGGTTCATGCATTTTGTTTCATTGCTTACTGGAAAAATGTTCAAAACTACAAATTTAAAACACACTCCAACAAGTGTATATGTTTCTATGTGCAACTAGCCATTTTTGTTTATCAAATGGCACACTGTGTTTTAAAATCTGAAAGCATGTTAGTAGCATAATTGCCTTTGGTGCAGAATGCTGTAGATTCTACTCCCACACCATGTAGATGGAGTGTTGATATTGCAGTGCCCATATGATTGTTGATTACTTGGTACATTATAAGGGGGATAGGGGTTCTACACTCCTGACTATGTCCTTTGTATGAGATGCCTAGTGTCTATGAACTTGTTGGTTTGTTAGTCATTTTCCATTGCGATATTACCAACTTACCAATTTTTTAATGTAATATAGACAATTAATTCTTCAAGGGCAGGAGGCACTGAATTTGTAGATAAAACATTGATATATGAAGTTTTGCCCGTAGCAACCTCTTCATTAGTTACAGATTTCTTTAACGTGGAATTTAGATGATTCTACTTCTGCAGGGATTGTGTGTATGGAGTAATATTGGTGGACTGTAATGACAGAAGTCTTGAGTGTTCTTTTATGGTTGAAATTTTCTGAAAAGGGTAGTTATTGGTTCATACATTTTGTTTCATTGGTTATTAAAAGAATGTTTAAAACTACAAATTTAAAACACTTTCTAACAAGTGGTGCTATATTATACAAGGAATATAATTCAATGCAATCAGGAAGGTGAATCAAAGAACAAATACATGTATGTATGGCCCTAAAAATGTGTGCAAGGAGTCTGCCCAAATGTAAACTTAATTCTTCAATGGCCAGATGTATTTTCTATGATTGTGACTTTTCATGCCGTTTCAATGAATGAGTTTTTCCATTTCAATGAATGTGAGTTTCAAGGGCAGAGAAGTTTACCGCTTATGCTAAGTCTGTTTTCATTGCGAGACTGTATTGTTTAGCAAATGGCTACCTGTGTTTGTACTATTTTATTTTAATATCTGTAATCACTGTAGAAGCAAATAAAAGAACAGTATGCATGGTAACTGGTGAGAAGTAACCAAATAATGGAACACTGGAATGGCTGAGGAGGGGGCTGCTGCTGGGGGGAGGGGGTTGCTGCAGGGGGGCAGTCTATTACCCTGCCTAGGGCCCTATTTGACCATGATTGAGCTCTGGTATTTAAAGTAGAAAATACTATGCAGAATTAGTTGCAGTTAAAGATACCTTGTAATGTAGTTATTCTTCCTATGCATTTAAATAATTTAAGGAAATGACTGGTGTGGCTTTCTTGGAGAGTGACCCTGTGGGTGTGGCTCAAATAGGGGTGTTTCACGACTATGGTGTGGGTGGGGCTTAAGGGGTGCCAGAGTACTACTTCGCCTAGGGCACCATTTCGGCTAAGGCCGGCCCTGCTGGTAGGTATCCTTATTAAAAAGTGTTATTCTTGGCTTGCAATAACTGAAGGGAGAAACCGTAGCAGTTGTGTGGGTGTGGGTTGCTGTGTTTGTGGAAGGTGGAGGTGTGCCTTTGTAAGTGTGGTGCGAATGTTATGCATTACGAAATGGAGAAATTAAGAGTAAAATTTTGCTCAGTGAAGTCCCTAGCAATTTCATCACTGCTTGATTCAGACATATACATTCCCTTGTGTTTGTCAGTACTATGAGTGCATTGTTTTGGAGTGTGGTATCACTGTTACAGCTGCTGGTACTCTTTCAGTAAAAGTATATGCCTCTCCAGGAGTCTGTTGCTGAGAGGATGAGAAACACACTACAAGTATACAACTAAGACAAACTACATAAAGCAATAGTAAGAAAGTACTAGGTCACATCAGAAGCTTGGGAGGTCATTGTTAAGAAACTGAGAATTGTTGTAAAATTTATCATTAAATACCATAAGTTCAGGTTATACTATAAGAGAATAACTATGTAAAGATAACCATGTCAGCAGCCAAAATGCATTACAAGTTGAATATTTTACTGTGCACATTTTAAAAAATGGATAGACTAGCCAAAACTCTGGACTGATGAGTGTGCTTTTTTTTTATTATTCTTGGGAATTGCCATTCAGAAGTGAAGAGACATACAAGGGAACGGTTTTAGTGGCACACCAGGCTATTTTTTTATTTCTATTGTCATGCAAAGCTGACTAAATAGCTGAATCTAGCAATGCTGGAAATGTAAGATTGTAGCCCACTGAAGGAGGGGAGATGGGAGGAGTAACCTGGCCAGGAACTGAAACTTGCAAAACTGCTCCTTGTGAAAAGTCTTTTTTATCTCAGTAATTTGTTGACACTTTTGCAAGTTTCTTTCAGTGAATGTGCAGTACATCAGTAGGAACAACATTTGTAAAACTCAGCACATTCCAGTCAATGACACATGAACTGCAGACTCTCAAACTTGTCAGTTTGTTTTCAGGAGTTCCATTGTAAGTGAATGGAAGTCCAGTCTGACAACAAATGGTAGGGCTATTTGTCCTCACAGTCTGCATTATAGGACAGATTTAGCTTTCCAAAGGAATCACCATGTCTGCCCCCATGAGGGCAGACAAGAGTAAAAACAAAATAAAATTAGGAATGAGTACTTATTTTGCTGAAGGCAGCTTTGGGAGGTGTAGTAAATCATGGCAAGATAAAAAATATATGTTTTCTTCATCATTTGCCCGTAGTGGTCCTGTAACCATTCTACTACTACTCAGCTATAAGCCTTCTCCTCCTGAAAATCTTCTCACCATGTATCCAGCTAGTATTCCCATACTATCTTTCTCACTTTTCTTCACACTTTTCCTTTCCGTAATATACCTTACTGCTCTCAACCCTAATTTCTTGGCTCCTAAACACACAACAACCACATCTCCCCTATCTAAACCTTTAGATACATACACAGCTATACCCCCTTGTATCTATCAGATAAAACCTATTCTCCTCTGCAAAATAAAAATATTACCACAAAAAATAATACCCACCTCTTTGTACCACACATCTTGTCCACCAACCCACAAACACACTTTACCAAACCCATCAGAAACCAACAGCTACTGCACTACCCTTCCTTTATGTGGAGACATCCATCCCAATCCTGCACCCACATCAACCAATCCCCCCACACAAGCTCACACCAGCAATTCCTGTAAATCCTTATACATGGTCACCCTAAACATGCAAAGCATTCACAATAAAATTCCTGACTTTCAGGCATGGATTGCCCACAATCAACCTGACATAATTGCTGCTACCAAAACCTGGCTAAAACCTTACATTAAAGACTCAGAATTCTTCCCTCCAGACTTCACACCTATAAGATCAGATAGACCCCGTAAAAAGGAGGTGGTGCTGCACTATTTTTCCTAACACCTACAGTACCCTATTCAGATTCTACTCCACAATTTGCTAATGCTGAAATCCTTATTTCCTTCCTAAAATGAATGACTGTAAAAAAAAAACTATGTATTATAGTTCTCTATATACCGCCTGGTAACAACATACCTTTACTGGAGGAAATCCTTGTCTGAATTTCCAACAGTATTAAAAATGAAACCACTATCATAGGAGACGTAAATATCAACTGGCTAGACCTCTGCTGTAACCTTTCATCTTCAAATGTCAATATATTCTATTTCACTTAGCTTATCACTTCTCCAACCAGCCCTAATAGGAACAACATCAGTGGATCCATTTTAGATTGGATTCTAGTCACTGACCCCAACAAAATATTTTCTGCCAGTACCCTCCCAAACACCCTCAGTGACCACCTCCTTGCCTTTGTTCACCAAACTGCCTCCTCCTTTCAAAAGCCACATCAGTATAAACAAATAAGCAATCTGACAAAATTCAACTCATTGATTTTCAGAGATACTCTAAAAAGATTAACTGGTGCACACTAAAAACCCTCCCTCTAGATGACGCAGTTGATTATTTCAACTTAATGTTTCTACAGATACTAAATATCCTTGCTCCTCCTCATCTAAAGTGAATCAAAACAAACCATGGCCCATGGCTGAGTAAGAGGAGTCTATATCATATTATCGTATGTTCAAAATATCGAACGGCTACAATATCGAAAACGCCGTTCATTGAAACTGTTCTTGTGGGGGGCTGCGCCCCCTCAGACCCCCCGCTAATTATATATACCAACTCCAAGATTGCACTACAGTGACGAATGGGCAAATTTTCTGATCCTCACTGTACGGCGATCTCACAATAAACTTTTCGCTGAACGGCATTTTCGACATTGTAGCCGTTTGATATTTTGAACATACGACAATATGATATAGACCTAAGAGCACTAAGGAACTTATGAAAGCCAGAGACAAAATTTGGAAACAATGGCCAACAAAGAAAACCCCTCCAGACCTGTTGAAATTTAAACAACTTTGAAACCAGGTAAAAAGGCTAGTTAACAAAGACAAAAACGACCATTATCTAAAACTTCAGGCCAACCATAAGTCAAACCCCCAAAAAATCTGGAATTCCATTACATCACTATCAAATCCAGGCACAGAGAGTAACCCATGTCCACATCCTGACAAAACATCTCAAGAAATAGCCACGCCCTTTCATTCTTATTTTATCAACACTATAGCACATATCACGGCTTCTTTTCCCCAAATGCATAGCAGCACAATCCCTACAACTCTACCAACACCATCCTCTTTTTCCCCTACCACTCCATCCTCCTATTCTTCTCACAAATCCACTACCAAAACTACACCTATGTTCTCTTTTAGACACATCCCTACTGCCACAATAAAAAGACTACTTCTTAAACTTAAACCTTGCTCTAATGCTCCTGATAACCTACCCACACAATTCCTAAAACTAGCAGCCAAAACTATTGCCTACCCTATAAGCATACTTCTAAATAGATCTATACAAGAATCATATGTCCCTAAAATCTAAAAAAAAAAGTATTTATTTTTCCTCTCCATAAAGGTGGTAACAATACTGACATCTCAAATTGCAGACCAATATTCATTCTTTCTTCTAGCTTAAAGATCTTGGAAAAAAATGTACACATATTTAGATTCTAAGCTATCTACTTCATAACCAAATATTATCTCCAACACAACATGGATTCAGGCCAGGCCACAGCACCACTACTGCCCTCATATCTTTTATGGATACAATTAATAGTGCCTGACATACTGGAAAACTCATGTCCTCCCTATATCTAGACCTCTCAAAAGCATTTGAGACTGTCTCTCACCCCTTACTTCTAACCCAGCTCTCTAAGACCGTCCTTTTCCCCTCCTCTCTCAACTGGTTCTCAAGCTACTTAGCAGATAGACAACAGGTTATTAAATGGCAGCAGAGAGACAACAGGTTGTTAAATGGCAACATCCCCTCTCTCCATAGCTTAGCACCTATACTGGAGTTTTCCAAGGCTCCATACCAGGACTCCCTCCTATTCAGCATTTTCATTAATAGCTTTCATTCTTCACTAAATAAAGTTGTTATTCAATATGCAGACGACTTGACTATTATATGCTCCACCTATTTCATATCTGATTTGCAGCAAATAACTCAATTGGCCTTTCCAGCTACTGAGACCAGGATGTCTAATAATCACCTATCCCTTAACCCAAACAAAACCAAACTAATGTTATTCACCCCTAGGAAGACAACCCCTGTAATCAAAACCCATTTCACTATACTTTCTCAAAGCAACACAGCAATTGAGGTTGTTACCCATGCAAAACTATTAGGAGTAATTATAGACAAACATATAGACATGAAATTTGACTTTCACATACATCATAGCATCAGCAAAACTCACCAAAAGCTAGGAATCCTCAACAGGCATAAACACTTCCTCAGCCCCTCCACAAAATAAGTCCTTGTTTCCACATACCTACTGCCCTGTCTCATATATGATGCTCCTCTACTTACTAATCGCCAATCCTCCCTAAAAGCTAAACTTGATTGTTATAACAAAATCACCAAATTTGCCACTAACGCCAAACACTCTACCCATCACAGTACTGCTCTCCACTCTCTAAACTGGCTAGAACTACCACACTACCTGTCCTACATGCAACTAACCACTGCACACAAAATAATCTATAAGCCATCAGACTGTCCTGCTCTTAGCCTGATATTTACAGGAGTCCGAACGTTGCAATATCGAACTGTAAAGTTCGAAATCCAGTTATGACGAAAACACAGAACAGTGATATTTTTCCCCAGGGAAGAAATCGTTGTTCCATGACCAAAAAAAAAATACACTTTAAACTTAAACTGGAGTGGGGGGCTTTGACCCCCACACACCCTCTACTTAAATATACCAACTCCACAGTGTAGGAAATAGCAAAGCCCTTAAAATGGCCCACCAATTTTTTTTTCCCTGAGAAAAAAATTGGTGTGCCATGGCTTTGCTATTTTCGTATTTCGAAAGTTTGAGTTCGATATTGCAATGTTCGAACTCCTGTGAGCTCGACATTGTAATACAGACCCATTTAGTTACTACCATCCTAGGAGGCCTCTCAGATCTAAAAATCAGTACCTCTTGCTGGTACAAAAAACAAACCTGCCAGCAAACCAGCTTCTAAACTCTTATTCTGTAGCCAAAAATTGGAATACCCTACCATTAACTATTAGGACTACTCAGAATCTTGCCTCTTTCAAAACATCTCTAAAACAGTACCTATCTTCAATCTGGAATTGTACCTGCTCCTTGTCTCCTCCTCTCAAATCCTAATTGCATTTGCTTTTTGCTGATCTTAATGTTTAATTCATACTTTGTATTAAAGCCAGGCAAAAGCCTCGCTGTATGCCAGAAACATCTGTGTAATGTCAATCTCGTTACCTTTTTGTTCTGTGTTTTTGTCAAGTTGTTGTTTTACCAGTAATTCATCCAATTGTCAAATGTGTTACCTTTCTTGTAGATATTCTTCAAATTTTACTGATTTTGTATGATTACACCCCTGCATTCATGTTATTGTGGAATTTTTCTCCCCGGCCTACACTTAAAATGGGCTCATAATGGCTCAGTGGACTACCCCAGTAAACAAATGCAAATAAATAAATAAATAAATGTGTTCATTAATACAACAGATTTATGAAAAATATTATATAGACCAAGAAACCTTGGGCCATTTGGAAAAAGAAGCAACTGAGGAAATGTGAAAATATAACGAACAAAATCTAGAGACTTTTTAAAGGTATAAAAAAGAAATATGGACATGGGAAAGATCTGATATGGTACAATATTTATGCAAAGGAGAAATCCAAATTAATCAACACAAAAAAGGAAGCCCCAAATATATTCAAAGAGAAATACAGGCAAAGGCATGCAGATATGGAAAATTTCACATAAAAAAATAAGATCACAAAGTCAGAAAATAGAACAGAAGACTAGTAAAACAGAAGTTAAAAAATAGAAGATGAAGTTATGGAATACTTCCAAAGTGAAGGATTTAGTGCAGAAAGTCTAACATAGGTTACATCACAGCATGATGAAACAATGAATCCCCAAAGTATGCAGAAATAGGAGGACCAAGAGACATCTGACAAAGAAATATGGACATGGGAAAGAAAAAGACATTTAATATGGTGCAATATTTATGCAAAGGAGAAAGTAAAACTAATCAATACAAAAAGAGCAGCACCAAAGATATTTGAAGAGAAATACAGGCAAAGGCATCAAGACATGGAAAATTTTACAATACAAAAAATAACAAAACAAAGAGGAAAAGTAGAAAAGAGGATTAGTAATGGAGAAGTTAAAGAAACAGAAACTGAGGTTATGGATCACCTGCAACTAACATCACAGCAGGATATAGCAATGAATCCCCAAATTAAGGAGAAACCAGTGGAGCAGGAAACATATGATCAGTTGCCATATGAAGATACTTTGAAGCCTTTCATAGGAAACCAGTACAAATGTTCAGTTGGAGATGGACAGCAAGAGAAGGAACAGGAAACTATGGCAACTCTGATGAAGGTAATGTTGTGGAGTGATAGGCCAGTGAGCTCCCATATGAAACAGCAACGTATAACACAGGATGAAATTGAGAATATGGCACAGGAAGATGCTCTGAAACTTTCTATAGAATACCCGCAGGAAATGGAGAACAAAGAATGTCCCATCAGTATAGAAAAAAATGATCTAAGAGAAGATTTGATTGATTTAATAGAAATGGACAGACATATTAAGATCAATGAAAGAAACAGACTACAGAAAGTCAATAAAACCCAAAACGTTAGACATTTGATAAAACCAATGACCACAGTAATTAGAACTGTCCATAGAGATTCAAGTAATGTAACAAAAGTAAGCAGGATATATTACTGTGGAGCTAAATTAATAACAGATCAAGTCTTACCATGAACACACAGGGTAGTAAGGGAAAGGAAGGAGAGAAATCAAATGCCATCATGGAAGTATCGAACAGAGAAAACTATAAAACAAGACTAGAAGTGTCACTGTTAGAACAGTATAGATTAGGGAACAGATCAACAAAAATACTCAGAAACATAAATGTGCTAATTCTAAAAGCAATGCACAGTATCAGAACAGATCAGAATCTATCACACACCATTGCAGATTTTTTTGTGTCTTTCGGCTTTTCCCGGTTAGGGGTCGCCACAGCAGAACTCCGGTCTGCTAGTGATTGGCAGTAGATTTTTACATACCATTGAAGATAATAAACTAAAAATATCAGAACGGGCAACAAAACTTAGGAGATATGCAAATAAATATAAATGAAAAGTGCACAATAAGCAATTGGCTGATGACTCAAAAAAGTTTTATAGAGAATTGGGAAACAAGGCAAAATGAATTGAAATGCCACCAAAAAAGAAGAAATAGATACATTTTGGAGAAATATCTATAAAGATCCTGTGGAATATAACAAAGAAGCTAAATGGATAGAAGAAGTAAAAGAAAGAATAAGAAGTTCAAATGTACAGGATATGAAATGGGATGAAGTAATGGCCAGAAAGATTGAAACAAAGCTAAGAAAATCTCCAAATTGGAAAACACCAGGCCCAGATGCAGTAATTAATTTCTGACTAAAAGTATTAATGTCTTTACATGAAGATTTAGCCATAAGTAAGTAATATTTATATGCTCAACTTGACCAGACATCAGCCTAGTTAACAACTGGAAAAAACAATACTCCTACTTAAAAGTGAACCTGCAAGCTGTCCTAAAAACAATAGTCCAATAGCTTGCCTTCCAATGACCTATACACTATACACTGGAACTGATGCTGAAAGAGTTTATATTCATTTAGAAGAAAATTCAATGATGGCAATAGAACAAAAGGGTAATAAAAGAAAGTCATATGGGACAAAGGATCATTTGTTGTTAAATAAAGTCATATGGAGAACTGTAAAAAGGGGAAGGATGTAAGTATGGCAAGGACAGACTATCCCCAAGATTCAATAAACTCCATGTAGGCTCCACTCAAGTGTACATGGAGTTTATATGTGTGCACCATGTCTAAGCAAGGTTCCAGGAAACCATGTAAGGTGAACACTGATAGCAATCCTGTTTAAAGCAGAGCACTTACAGTCAGCAGTTTTGCACTGAACACCACATTGATCACCTGGGCTTCACAGATAGCTCTCAATCTCTTAGTTCAATACATCTGTACAAAGGCCAACATAATGTGGGAACAATTAACAAGAAATAGGGACATATTTGATATAGATGTCTCATAGAAATGTGATATAATGAAACTCAAACATACCTCTCAACCTTTTAAAGCAAGAACTATGGACAAAGCCAAAAAATAAAGACAAATTTTAATACTGCTCTTACAAACTTAGAAAGTTGATAGACTAATAGGTTTTACAGTAGCATGAATTTTCTGAAGAGCATGAAGTTTGAAACGTATATGTCTGTCATTATTTTCTAACTTCAATCCACAATGACATGCCACTGATTTGCCAGAAAAGCAACATTTTATGAGGAAAAGATCAAAAATATGAGACAAAACTGGACATTCTGCAAAAATCAGGACAGTTGAGAGGTATGGACTGAAATGTATGTACTATTGAGTCACATCAGTCCTGAGATCATCGCAGTGATATAGCAGAGAGCCACAAATTTGATAAGGAACACATCTGGACATCCTGGGAATATCTGCATAGTTGACAGGTATGAATGTGAAGTATATGGTCCGAACACAGTACAGGACAGTCTATCTGCAGTGCAGAGTATTGTGATATCCCATTCCTGGCATTCTCTGCTGAAGCTGTGTAAATGATCTGTAATGGTACATGGACTGACATGTAAAATGAACACTCAGGGAAGTGTGTGCATTGAATAGGGACACATAAATGAATTGTAGGAATAAACACAGGGAAAGAGGACAGGTAAAACAACCTAATGTACAGCAGATGAGGGCATGTCAATAGAATATGGTTGTAGCAGCAACATATGATACAGTAGAGACTGTACAGTGAAAATCTGTTTTATATGACTGTCACACAAGGTGACATAACAATGTGGAGGATGACTGTGTGAGATAAGCATCCTTACATGAATAATGCAGAGGACAACTATTAGGGATCTGACATACAATTGGGGTGGGGTGCTTACTGTGAAGCTGTACAAACTGATATGCATGAATTTGAGTGGAATCTCAGCAGAAGTCTCCAAAAAGTGAGGCACGGGTAAAGGCTCATGGAAAACATTAAAAGAGATGTTAGGAGTTTACTGCTATACCTGTATGTGACATTATGAGCACTACAGGATAGTTGACTGGTGTGCAGGTTTGCATGGCATATATATATATATATATATATATATATATATATATATATATATATATATATGGCACAATCCACACTGTCATGAATGATATACATGCCATTAATGTTGTCAAACACCTATGTATATAGTGTGTGCATCAGCAGAACAGGTAGCACAAATGCATCTGGTGTAACAACTTAGTTGATGTTCCGCACCATCAGACAGTTATGTATATTCCACAAAAAGAATACCTAGGTATGGCTAATAAGCTGTATGAAAGCTCATTGTGAGAAAGGTGGTACACTTCAGTTACACATCACTGGAAGATGTGTAGAGAGGTAGATGAAGAAGGGTGCATTGTACTCAATTATTGATGTGATGAAGGCTGGGGACTATGAAGGTATTATGGCCTCTGATGTGGATGTCCTGCACATACCCAGTACTTGTGCTACATTCAAGGAGGTAGTCAGCACTGTGACCACATGCTGGTAGCCATTTCACTTACCATGTGTCCCAGAACATGGGTCATATACCTATTAGTCTGATTATAGGGTGTGATGTCCACATTAGACCTGGGTTGTGTGTTTTTTTTCCCAACTTAACAAATCCCCCCATGTTTCTTGTCATTGTAGGTCTTGTCATGACTGTGGTAGCAAGTTTTGGTATGTGTTGATACTGTCTGTATTATACTAATATCACAGTTGGAGTCAATGACTGTCCACAATCTGTAGGCCTTCAGGCAGCTGCTTGGACAGAGGATGTGTATGTCATCTGTGATGTCCATTACTTAAATAATGGACAGGAAAGGGCCTAGTAGACAGTCATGATGTATGAACCTGATCATTGGACCTGTGATATAGGTCACTTCACACAATTCAACATAGTGAGATGCCATGTATGTGGTACACACTGGTCTACCCACGAGGTGATATAGCTGTTTACCGCCACATATAAAAGTGTTAATTGAATACCTCAGTGTGGATTTGTGTTATATGCCTTGACCTGGTCAAGTTCCACAAGATGATACTGTTGTCATCATGCATGCCCTCTTTGAGGACATCTATCAAATGTAACAGACATGATTTAGCATTAACAACTCACAAAGGTCTGCTGCACACAGCTGGAATATTACTAGTCTCCATTTAGCAGAGGTCCATGATGACATGTTGGTCTACCTGACAGTTGAGGAGAGTCAGGATATCTCTATACATGCATACATCAGGTGCTCTCCCCCCAACTCAGATGGGTGCAAGTTGATGTACACCCTTCTATGGGAACATAGTCAGTGGGGAGGGTGTGTTAAAATGCAGATTCAGCTGTAACAGAAAGGTGTATGCCATGAGTCATGCCATAGGCAATCTGTGATGTTGTCAAACCCCAGTAATTCCATATGATAGGCCTGGATGAAGGTAAGATAGGACATACTATCTGGCCTAGAGTTTCCACACAATCCCCTACACAGGTGTCATTGACAAACCCTTCCAGTTTGGGATTAATCCTTACATCACTAGATGGGTAACCAATTGGCTCAATGACAGAACACATACTTTGAAAGTTGGTGAATCCACCTGTACCAGTGAGCTGTTAGCACTGGCAAACCCCAGGGATCTGTGCTTGGCCATTCACTGTTTGGACTTTCTCAATAGTTCATGCTAAAGTATATGTCTTTTGGCTTACCAGGTTTGCTGATTCTTTCATATTGGGTGCAATCATTGAGAACAACAATGATAATAACATAGTACAAGAGGAGGTACCACAGACAAACGATTGGCGACAAAGGCACACGGTCTACAAATAAATGCAGAAATGTGTCTTTTTTTATGTTCTGCATCTGAAAAGTGGAATTCCATGTTAATCACAGAACTGATAACAGTCCTGCTATGCTGAAACCCAGTGATGCAAGCACTGGGAACACATGTAGACAGCAATCTGAACTTCGACCACCAAGTGTCCATACTGGTAATGAAAACCTATGTTGTACACATCATAAGTCACACCATCATATTCAGATCTTAAGATTGTATGACAGCACTGTAATCAAACCTCATCAGAACACTGGTAGAGTATAATGCTCTCTTTTGCAGGTACCTCACAGACACATGCAGCAGCTGGAGAGACCACAAGACTTTCCCATCAAGAAAACACAGGGCCTACAAACTATCCCATGATGTATGTGGATAGATTAAAAGTCATGTCACTATAATCTGATTGCATAGGATGAGGTGACATCCCCCTGGTCTCCAGGACAGTCTCTAACCCTGCCCAGTGTCTGTTGAGGAGAATATGCTAACAACAGTGTCTTATGTGCTGGTGTAAAATGCTCTCTCTCTAATGTCAAGCAAGAGTGCATATACATGCTCACCAAGTTGACTGCAGTGGGAATGGAACCCCTATGTATCTAAGTACATAGACTACAGAACTCAGAAGTTTACACAAGCTCCATGGTAGAAGTCTGCCTTAGAGTGTCTAAAACAACATTTTATAGCTGATGACATCAGCAGTGTATGTTGAGGGGAATAGGGGAATAACAGTGTCCCACATGCTGGTGTAAAATACTCTCTGTAAGGTCAAGCAAGAGCACAAACACACACGTGACTGCAGTAAGAATAGAACCCCTACATATCTAAGATACACAGACTACAGAACACAGTATTTTATGCAGGCGCCATGGCACAAGTCTGACTTTTACAGCAGTGCAGGTCAACTTATAGTAGATGACATCAGCAGGCCATGTGGGAGACAAGATGGTGGGAGATCTGCATGAAATGGATTGTGTAGACATGTGCAAGTATCAAAATGCTGTCAACCCATGGCATTGGAGCAGTAACTGTAGAATACACTCTTCTTGTCCCATTTGATGTGCAGATGTACAACATTTCCAGTAGGGCAGGGTATGAGACTGCTCTGTAGGCCAGGCATAGGTCACCTCTCAACAGCCTGCATGATACTCAGTACAGTGACAGGTCTTTCAATCTTTCCATGTATGTCATGTCTGTAGGCTCTGGATTCTCAGAGTCACAAACCCCTGTGTTTTCTCCAATTGCTGCAGGTGTCTGGTGAGGTACAGATAGAAGGGAGCATTGTACTCCATTTGTGGTCTGACAAGGGTACAGTACAGCAGAGCTATGACCTCCCTGGTCTTAGATGTGATGTCCATATGTATGAGGTGTGCAATGCATAATGTGTGTCTCATCACTATGGACACATAGTGATGAAAGTGCAGATTGCTATTAACATGTGTTCACAAATGTCACAACACTGTATTTGAGCTTAGATGGGTGCTATGTATATCATAATTAGCAGGGTACTTCATTGCCAGAAGAGACAACAAGGCATTGTTTGCTGTAAGGATCAGTCCATGAGTTTGCCACCAATCATTTTCTGTGTCAGCCCCTTCTGTAATACATTACCATCATTGGGGGACTCTATATGAGTGTGTGCAGTTGGCAGTCATCTGCAAACTTGATAAACCACAGGTCAACTACCATTGTCTGGGCTTCTGAGAAGTAGTTTCCAAACATTTGAAGGTCCAGCACAGATCCTTCTGGTATTCCACTGATAAGTAAGCTAGTGGTGGAGGTGTAGTTCCCAACTTTGAGAGTGTGTGTTCTGTCAATAAGCCAGTTGGCTATCCATCTAGTAATGCATAGCTTAATTCCCAGATGGGAGATCTTCACTATGAGACATGAATGGGGGATTGTGTCAAAGGCCTTGGATAACTCAACATAGGTGGCATGTTCTGTTATCCCTCATCCAGGTCTTTGGGGTCAGTATCAAAGAAGTCCACAAGGTTCAATAAGCAAGATCTATCCCTGAGAAAAACAAAATGGGTCAGGTCAAGTGTTTTGAAGGTCACCTGTCCCTGTGGAAAAGGTCCATGCTGATTCCTTCCCTAGCCTTGCAGATAAGGCTTTTTAGACGTATGGGTCAATAGTTGTAGTTATGCATGTTACCAGATTGATTTGCATTGCATATCACACAACATTTCATAGGTTCATAGGTTCATAGGGTCATACTAGGCTATCTGCCCTAGGGCATTTATAAGCCTAGCCAGAGTGTGTTTGGCTTTCGCCACCCATTTTAAATTAATTTTGATATGCATTTTTTTGAGGTTAGTATACTGTGCCTCTGTCTAACAGTGACACAGAAGTGATAGCCGGGGTAAACCTACGATCTCCCATCCACTCATCAAGATTCCTCTTGAAGAGAGTCAATGTGGGACTCTGCCTAACCTGGACTGGGATTTTATTCCAGAGTGAAGGGAGCCTCTGGGTTATGAATCTGTCCCTCCAGCATGTCCTATTTATTTCAGTGCTGAGGTTCAAGTCTCTCGAGCATGTAGCTCGATGGGATTTGGATTTTCTGAGGTGCAGCATGTCCATTAATTCGGGTTGGACATGGCTTTATACGTCAGGCACAGATCGCCTCTGAGCAGGTGGTATGCCACTGAGTAGAGCTGGAGTTTCTTTAACCGGGCAGCATATGGCATCTGTTTGAGCCCTTTGATCCTCTTGGTGAGGTACTTTTGGGGTCTTTCCAGTTGCTGCAGGTGTCTGGTAAGGTACATCCCAAAAGGGGCATTGTACTCAATTATGGGCCTGATGAGGGATGAGTAAAGAGGCACGATGACCTCCCTGATCTAGATGTGAATCCCTTCATGATTAGGTGGGCTATATAAAATGTTTTTCTAACCACTTTGGCCACGTGGTTGTCAAATGAGAGATTGCTATCAACTTGGGTCCCCAGGTCCCTAATTACTTCTTCTGTACTTAATGGATTACCACCTATGTGGTAATTTGTGGGCACTTTGTTTTTGCCAAAGGGGATGACTCTACACTTTTTGGCGTTTAGCTTGAGGCCATGGCTCTGGCACCAGTTGTCTGTTTCTATGAGGCCCTTTTGGAGGATGCTTGTGTCGGCTGGAGAGTCGATTATGGCGCCCAGTTTGCAGTCATCTGCGAACTTGGTCAGCCACAGTCCTTCCGTGTTGGCCTGTACAGCCGAGAAATATATACCGAACAAGAGAGGTCCCAGGACTGAGCCTTGTGGGACGCCACTTGTAACTGGTTTGGAGTCTGACATGGCTCCAGCAATTCTAACCATGTGGGTTCTGTCCTTGAGCCATTTTGTAACCCATCTAGTGACATAGGGGTTTATATTTAAGCTGGTGAGCTTATCTATAATGCCCGAGTGGGGTATTGTATCGAAGGCTTTTGTGAGGTCCAGGTAGGCTGTGTGGACCA
This sequence comes from Protopterus annectens, assembly GCF_019279795.1. NCBI lineage: Eukaryota > Metazoa > Chordata > Ceratodontiformes > Protopteridae > Protopterus > Protopterus annectens. Next base: position 167,559,032 of record NC_056736.1, read on the forward strand.
CCTTCCCCTCGTCAATGGCCTTGGTGACTGTTTCAAAGAAATTGACCAGGTTTAAGAGGCAGGATCTGCCCTTAACAAAGCCAAACTGGGTAGGATCCAGTGTCTGTAGGTCCCCAATATCTTTATTTATGAGGTTCATGATGATCCTTTCCATAGCTTTGCAGACCAAGCTAGTCAGGCTTATGGGGCGATAGTTTCCAGGATCCGTTGAGGCACCACCTTTGTGGAGAGGGACCACTGTTGCTGTACGCCACTCTTTGGGTACATATCCTGTAGTAAGGCTAAGATTGAACAGTAGTTTTATGTTTGGGTTTAGCTCTTCTTGGAGTTCATGTAGGATGCAGCCCGGGACACCATCTGGTCCCATTGATGCTGTGTTTTTGCTTTGGAGAGGCGGCTCTTACCTGAGCATCTGAGATGTTAGGGGCAGCACTCTGTTGGGATAGATATTTGCCCTTTTGGTGGGAGAGGGGGAGAAGTTTGCACTGAACCTGTCAGCTAGGATGTTGGCAATGTCTGTGGGCTCGGTGTATTTTTTCATTTTGGACTAATTCTGAGCATATCTGGGAATTCCCACCCAGGTTCCTAACATAACTAAAGAAAGCCTTGTGATTATCCTTAGTGTCCTGTGCAATTTTTCTCTAAGCTGGCCTTAGACGATTTTATGAGTGCCCGTAGTTTTTGCTAATACTGATCAGAGATGCCTTCCCTTTTGGGATTTTGCTCTATCATGTAGTAGCTTCCTCCTTCTATTGTATAGTTTGTTTATGGCTGGGGTCCACCAGACAGGACGTCTGCCTTTGGAGGATTGGGTCTTGGTTTTATTTGGGATTGCATGATCCATGCATTCCTGAAGGTGTTCATAGAATGCGTTTATAAAGGATTCTGCGGTCTGGGCCGTATTTTCCACAGGCCCGGGGGCTTTGAAGGATTTCGCCTCAGTTTTGAGGCCTGTGAAATTTGCTTTAGAGAAGTTTTTCACTGTGGTTTTCTGGGCAGGGGGTGGGGTCGGGATGTGAATATCCAGTGAGATTAGTTTATGGTCTGATCTTACCAATGAGGGATACACTTCTGGTCTGGAGCATAGAGTCCCCATGTTGGTGATGATCAGGTCCAGTATGTTTTCCCCTCTTGTGGGAGTGGTAACAAGTTGTTCCATAGCATTTGAGTTTATAAATTCTAGGAACCTTTGGGCTAGGGTGTTGGAGCTAGAGTAATGCTCCCAGTCTGTTTGGGTAGTTGAAGTCGCCCAATATAATGGTGTTTGGAGAGACCTTCATATTTTCCAGTATTCTCAGGAAGGCCAAGTGGGGTTCCTGTGTTTGGGAGGGTAGTCTGTAGCAGGCTATAAATTGGAAGGCAGTTTTACCCACAGTTAGTTGCACATGGATAGTCTCTGATGCTTCGTGCTGTGCCACCAACCTGGAGGTGTGGGTATCTTTGACGAATATTGATACTCCCCCTCCTTTTGTGGTTCGGTCCAAGTTTTGGGGCCGAAAAGCATGGTATGAGGTATAACCTGGTAGTGCTGGGGTGCTCTCGGGAGCCTTGAACCAGGTTTCTGTTACTGCACAGATATCGATGTTCTCCATGCTAAGGAGAGTTTCGAGTGCGTGCATCTTGAGGTTTAGACTTCTGGCATTGAGTAGCATTACTCTTAGTTTCTTATCCCTTGTGATACCTATGGAGGTGGGTTTGTCTTTTGAGCCTTGCCTAAAAAAGGCACTATGGGGGTAGCAAGAGCCTTTGCCAATATCCCAAAGCCCAGGGGTGACAGATGCAAGCCATCCCAAGCGAAGCATCGTGGCTTGTCGAGCATGTCATCCCAGGCTGACAGGCATTGGATCCCCTTTGAATGACACCAACACTTAAGCCAATTGTTGAAATTGATCATCTTGTCTTCATATTGTGGCATCATTCTTGGTGAGGGTAAGATGCTACTCAAGGTCAGGGTCATACCGGCCTGGGCTACATGCTCAGAGAGCTCCTCTATGTCTCTTTTCATGTAGTCCAGGGAGGTACGTCTCAGGTCATTCACACCAGCATGGACAATGACTGAGTCATATTTGTACTTGCCTTGGAGTGACCTGAGTGCTTGTGTTATGTGGCGGATCCTAGCGCCCGACAGGCAGCTCACCGTGACCTTCTCCTTGTTCAGCCTGGTGAGCGGGGCGTCAGTGTGCCTGACGATAGAGTCACCTATTACAAGTGTATCAGGTGTGTTGTTTAGCCTTAAGGGCTGTGACTGTTCGGCACACTGGCTTTGTGAGCTATGTGTTGCACGTGTTTTGTTTTGGGGTAGCAGTTGCTTGGGTGTCTGCTTTGGAGGTCTCTGCTGCTTAGGCAGATTTTTATTTAGAGCCTCCGAGTATGTTTTTGTGTGTTTATGTGTTTGGTTTGTTGTCGCGGTAGGCCTATGTGAGACTGGAATTGTAGTGAGTGTGGTTTCCTTCTCCTCCTGACTGGTTACGCCAGTACTGAGTTGAGAGAGCTTAGCCTCCAGTTTGGCTATATGGTTGCATCTCTCACATGTGTTGGAATTTGTTGGGAGGAGGAGAGGGTTGTCTGTGTACATGAGGCAGTTGTAACATTGCCTCAAGATTCCCAGATTCACCAGCTGGACCGGAGAGGAGATTGACAACTGACCTTTGGACATGCTAGAATAGTATTGGGAATTCCTTTATAATTGAAAAAAGGGCCAATGGGGAACAAGGTACTCAAGGGGAGTTTGTGAGGGTGTAGTGCTTTTAATTTTTTAGAGCTGACATATAATTGTTTTAGTGAGCAAGTGCCAGGTAACTTAAATGCAATGTGTTACAGGTAACTTAAATGCAAAAACGACAAACAGTAACTTTCTTTCAAGTGAAACAAGGAAATAAGTACAGTAAGCAATGCAGATATCACTAGGGATCCACAGAAGTGCTAAAAGGCCGCGTTTTAGGTGGAATTAGCGTTTCAGGGAAATAAACAAACAACAAGCATACAAATAAAGCTAGATTCAGCAGGCCTGGATCTAATCTATGCTACAGCAAACAAGGTGTACCAATTTCAGCACTGCAACTTTTTGTAGTGCAGGTGACATATGTGCATAAAAAGTACTGAGACATCAGGGTTGCAGTGCTTGGGGGGGGGGGGGGGCAACACACGGCCGTATTGTAAATATGTAACATATTATTAGATAGGGCCTTCAGTTTATTATGCTTCCATGTGTACTTTCATGCCATAGACAGGAAATGAACATTAAGTAGCAGTAATACATAACGATATTTACTTTTCCATAGTGTGGCGAGCAGCAGGTTTCCATGATGGTTGACAAAGTGTATACACATGCTTGATGCACATGTTTGTAGGTAGCTAAGCAGTGAGCAAATGCGAACTGCATTGCTAAAGTCTGACAGTTAGTATTATGTCTATGAAACACACTGCTATTAACTGACTCTGTGGCAGCATGTGTTAATGCAGTGATACATTTTTTTTGGCCCCAGATTGTACTGGGTTCAAATCCAGGTGTATTTTACATAAATGTTATTAAGGCAATTACATGAATTCTTTATAGTACATGTGTTGCTGTGTGTTGGCTTAGTGCAGCATGGTTAAGTGGCATTGTACAGAGGTAACCACAGCATTTTTCCACCACTCGCCATTCTGTGTGGTGGTGCGTAATGCACACCGCCATGCAAACGTGGAGCCCAAAAAGTGAAGGGCTTCATTACTTTTTCTGCTACTTATGTGTGTTGTGTGTGATTCTATTTTTTTACCAGATTAAAGGTATTAAATTGGGGTAGATAGGAAAGTGGTGAAATGGGGAGCAAGCAGGGGGAAGAACAAAGGGAAAGCAGGACAGGAATGTGCAGGAGGTTGGTAAGAAAGAACCATGACTATTCATTTCTTTAACAGTGTAAACTGAAAATATGTGCAGAATATTAACTGAATTTGGACTGTCACCTCCAGAGAGAAGGGTGACCACAACATAATCATGCTGTATAGCTAATTGGACTAAATCAATTGTGTCAAGAAGACATGTGTGCAAAATGGACAGCTATGTATGAGATGATTTTTTTTTTTTTTTTTGTGGGACAGGTGCCAATTTATTTTTTATTTGAGAGAGAGAAGAATGTTGGGGAAGGGTTATAAGTATGTCTGGGTCCGGTAAGTTGGGTAGATGTGGAAGCAACTGCAGATAGACAAGACAAAAAAGACAAGAGACAGGGACAGTGGTGGACAAAAAAAGATTGGGGGACACACTGGTTTTCACTATTTGTAGGTAGGAAGGGCTAGCTTGTTAACTAGATTTACTTTGATTCATATTTTATTGTTTTACCTTTAATTTCACTGTTGGCTGTTAGAAAGGGATAGGTTTTAGACAGGCAAGTTCTAGCCATTCCAAGGGGCCTAGGCAGCTATAAATTCACACAGACTACAGAGAGGAAAATCCTGAGCATATCTAAACAATCCTCCCTTGGTTTGTGATTTATTCATCTTTACTGTTAAAAAGAAGTGCAACTGTGAGCGATAGTGACCAGAAACTACTGTGTGCCTTCACACACAACATAAAGGAATTACAACTTTAGCCTTGTTTGCAGAACTTGTATGGTCAGAACAGCTTTACTGTACTTACTTTAGTATTTAATTGTATATTGCTCGTGTGATTTTTTTGTCATAGAAGTTGATTTAAGTTCTCTTTGAATTCTGTGGTTACTGATTTTAATTATGCTTTTTTTTACAATCTTTTTTTCATTTGAAGCTGAATATGGATTACTTAAATGAGTATGCAATTAACAATATGCTAATGCACAATTATCGTGTACAGTGTAATAAATGCTATTCATATTTAAAGGTAACAGCTGATAACACTGGTGATCTGTGTTCCTCGTGTCAAAGACTGGATGATTTGCTTACCATTGTTAGAAGTAAATCTAGGCTTAATGATGATGATTGCACTTGTGCAATTAGCAAGGCTTGGAGACTGTTGTTTCATATATTAATAACTGGATGGACTGGTGAAATAAATAATGTTATGCAAAGAACAAAAAGAACACATTTAAGAAATGATGCATCTATTGTCTGCAAAGATCATTCAACCCCTATGAAACAAGATGATGCCCCTGACAACTTTGAAATTCTGGATGCAAATATTCAGCAATCTGAGGAGCCAGTTTGTTTAGAAGGAAACATAAAAAGAAAGCAAGGAAGAAGTTCGCAACAAATACAAATAACAAGGAAAAAGAGAAACTGATTAATGACTGTAAAGGAAAGAGTATACATACTAAAAGGATACTGCTTTGTTATGTAACACACAGGTTACAGGCAATGATAATATTTTTCTATATGAAAACCTTCAGTCTGCAGAAAAAGGGATAATTTTTTCAAAAGAGTAGGTAGAAAAAAGAGGCAAGGGGCAGGCGAAAAGGAAGAAATCAAAATTGAATGTGGAAGGATTGAAGAACATTACTGTAAGAAAAAAGAAGAGAAAGACAGATGTTGACTACATGGCTCAAACTGTAGATTTACAATACAAGCTAGATGAGAATTTAATACACAATGAAAACAGTGGAATTAATAAGACTAATGGTGATGAAGATCTATCCTTCCTAACAATGCCCCTTTTGGGATGTACCTTACCAGACACCTGCAGCAACTGGAAAGACCCCAAAAGTACCTCACCAAGAGGATCAAAGGGCTCAAACAGATGCCATATGCTGCCCGGTTAAAGAAACTCCAGCTCTGCTCAGTGGCATACCGCCTGTTCAGGGGCGATCTGTGCCTGACGTATAAAGCCATGTCCAACCCGGAATTAATGGATATGCTGCACCTCAGAAAATCCAAATCCCATCGAGCTACGCGCTCGAGAGACTTGAACCTCAGCACTGAAATAAATAGGACATGCTGGAGGGACAGATTCATAACCCAGAGGCTCCCTTCACTCTGGAATAAAAATCCCAGTCCAGGTTAGGCAGAGTCCCTCATTGACTCTCTTCAAGAGGAATCTTGAAGAGTGGATGGGAGATCGTAGGTTTAACCCGGGTATCACTTCTGTGTCACTGTTATACAGAGGCACAGTATACTAACCTCAAAAAAGGGTAGCAAAATTAATTTAAAATGGGTGGCGAAAGCCAAACACATTCTGGCTAGGCTTATAAATGCCCTAGGGCAGATAGCCCAGTATGAACCTATGAACCTATGAACCTAATTGACAGAGAAGATATTACTGTAGTAGAAGCTGAAGATTCTTCAGAGCTGCAAGCAAATATATTCTTGTAATTGGAGATTAAATTATTAGGGAACTGATACTTTTATTTGCAGAGAAGATAATGAACATCGAAAAGTGTTATGCTTCCCAGAAGCAAAAATAGAAGATGTGAGACAAGCCTTGGAATGCCTTAATGCCAAGAAGTGCTCATCTGTTTTTATTCATGTCGGTACAAATGATCTCATCCACACAGATTCTCTGACTGTTAGTAGGGAACTAACAGTCCTCTTAGATAGTATAGCTTATACTGGTGTTAGGACATATTTTTCACAAATCACCTCTATAAAGGGTAGTCAGATTACTCTGAATGAAAAGATTTTTGGGGTAAATACCTACATGGAAAAAATGTTCTGTTTTAAAAAATGGAAATGTGTAGAGCATCCAAGCCTAGTTTGGGGCACACGTGTTCAGACAGTATGGCGTGCATTTGTCAAGATCAGGGAAGAGAATTTTTGCAGTAGATATTTTGCAATACTTAACAAACAGTAGGCAGGATTTTTGCCAGGTCAAAAATTTAACAGTTCACAGACAGCAACATCTGATGCATCTCTGATGGTTATTAATGCTAGGAGCATTAATAATAAAGTTTTGTTATTAGAAAATTTGCTACATTCCCACAAGATTGATGTTATTTTTGTTTGTGAAACATGGTTAAAGAACAATGACTGGAAACCAGTTCTGGCAGGGTATAAATGTTTTTACTGTAACAGACATTCTAACAAAAAAATTAGGTGGAGGTGTTATGATACGGATTAAAGATAGTTATGAGACCTGTGATTATTACATGTTCAATGATAACACCAATATTATACAATGACCCCCATTAATATTCAAAAATGTGCATGCTGATTGGTCAGCGTGCATGTTATAAATCAGAGTTATAGTAATGGAAAAAGGTCTGGTCACCCGGACTTTTTCCATTACTATAACTCTTTTTTTACAGCAATGGAGAATGCAAGATCTCCATTGCTTCACACTGTCTCGCTATGTTAAACGAGTTTAACATAGCGAGACAGCTTTAAAAGCGGAGATTCTCCGTTGCTTTTTTTAAAGCTGTCTCGCTATGTTAAATGAGTTTAACATAGCGAAACAGTTTTTAAAAAGCATCGGAGATCTTGCTTTCTCCATTGCTTTTTTCAAAACTGTCTCGCTATGTTAAATGGGTTTAACATAGCCAGACAGCTTTAAAAAAGCAACGGATATTCTCCGTTGCTTTTTTTAAAGCTGTCGCACTATGTTAAACTCATTTAACATAGCGAAACAGTTTTTAAAAAGCAACGGTGATCTTGCTTTCTCCGTTGCTTTTGCCCACAGCTCTGATGTACTGCTTAGGTATACGCAGTACATCAGAACTGCCGCAGAATACCAGACAGCTGCAGAAGGGCAGCAAGGAGGCATTATACAATGCCATTATTTAAGAAAAGTAATTATTTTTTTTCTTAAATAATGTCATTGTATAATAGCAATAACCCACTTCTGGGTGTGGGTAATGCTGGATTTACCCACGGTTGGCTTTTGTTTGGCCACTCGGGCTTCGCCCTCCTGACCAAACCACACCATCCGTGGGTAAATCCAGCATTACCCACACCCAGGCATGGGTTATTTCTATATTAGTGTCATAATCTTCTTTAACTGTGTGTTTCTTTGGCGCAGTGAGTTTAAGCAGCTTAGCATGTTTGTGTGGTGGAAAATCACACATGTTACAATGTATTTTTATTTATTTTATTTAACATTTTTTTTGACCGGGAAAGTCTGACTTGGAACAAAGCCAATTTTCAGTGGAGGCCTGGGGAGAAATGCTCTAGATGTATGTTTTTGTAATCCTGTATCCTTTTTGAAACTGATATCTGCTTGTTGTCTGCAAGTGTCTGAACCTACAGGTGTTGTGGAAGCCTGCTGACTGCCGCAAACGGCCACATGTTTGCATGATGGTCTGCAAAAAGACACAACAATGTATCCTTTTTGAAATTGACAATGTCTGACTATTTTCTGCACATGCTTTAGACCTCCAGGTGTTGTGGAAGCTTGCTGACCACCGCACTACTCCACTTAGAGTGTTTGCTTGATGGAAGGCAAAAGATGCACCAGGGTATCTTTTATGAAATTCACAATGCCTGCTTGTTGTCTGGGCCATTACACCATGTTTGCACAGAGGTGAGCAACACACAAATGAGATTAGCAAAGCTCAACATGTATTAATATTGTAAAAAAATTGTTTATAACATTTCACCACTAAAACATAAATGTGAGACTTGAACCTTGATCTACATATACCATGGGCTGTGTAATTCATTGTGTTTACCAGGTGTGTCTTTATCATATAAGCTGTTGGGATATGGCATAATAGTTAAGGGGTCTACCTCAGAGACAAAAGGTACAAGATTTGATTCTTGGGAAGCATGGCTAGGCTTAAAAGGGCCCCCTCCAGTCATTAGCCTAGTAATAAGTTGTGAAATTCTGTTAATTTTAATTTATTTCACCATTTCCTCATATTTATGCTAAGCCATGTGTTGAGCAAATATTAATATTTAAAAAAAAGGGAAAAAAAGGAAACATAATCAACATTACAGAATACTTTTTAACACACCTTACAGATTTCTACACAAGTCTAGATTTGAACTGTCAGACTAATTAAACTACAAAACACACAAAGGGGGTCTTATCACTCTTTGCACAGAAACAACTTTGCAGCAGTAATACAAATCATTGTGCATACAAGCAAGTCCCACTTCCTCCACAGTATTAACAAAATATATACACTTCTACATTCTCAGTTGTTTGAAGAGGTGTATGTTGCATATTTAGTGAAATGATCACACAACCATTTGTAAATTTTGTTTTCAACAATGGAGCTCTATTTTCACTTTGTATTGTGTTCATTCTTCTCTTATCTGTGTTATACTCTCAGACATGCAGGCTATATGGCATTTTGCATCATTGTCATTAAAATGTATGATAAAATTACATGACAGTAAAATACACTTTTCCGCAAAGGGTGTAAAATGTGGCTATTAGTGAACTAAAATGAGAAATGTGTGCTGTTTACTTTAATTTAAAAGCTTGATAAAGTTACTTCTGTGCTTTGCAAGTTTATCCTAGGTGACACACCCACTGCAGGTAAGGTAGTCTGAATTGCAATCAATTCTTTCCATAGTGCACTGCCTGTTTCTCTTCATATCATTACAATCCATGCAAAAAATAATCATTCACAGTTGCAATCCAGTAGAAATATTATTGAGATAGTGCTGTGGGATTCAATAAAGTCCATGTAGGCTCTGTGTAGAGCTTACACAGAATGTATCCATGTACATGGCTATGATCTTCCCTCGGCAGCACACCATGCATATTAATGGTGCAGAGTACCCAAGGGAGGTCAGAATAACACGAATATTGAATCTGTGTAACACTGACAACACACCCACATACCTGTCAGCCTGTTAACCTGACCAAAAGGGGTACAAGACAATTTATTTCACTAATTTTGGTTTGTTTTAAATTGTTTACTTTTATGTGCTTTTTTGCATGATGCACTTTGTTATTTAGCTATGTTTAGCTCTGCATAACCATACATCAGACATGTGCCAGACATGTAAAAATAGAAACCGGATGCATTCAGTTATTTTTTTATTTTTATATGCTTGTTTAAGTGATATGCAGCGTTATTTAGCTATGTTTAGCTCTGTGCACCCATGCATTAGACATATGCCAGACATCTAAAACAGAAACCGGATGCTTTTAATTGTTGTAGTTGTGCCGTGCTATGCTTACACTGGCATGTTTATAGTATATCTGAAGGTACATGAGCTTCCTTTGCTACTCCATTGGTGAGATAGGTTGATTGATGACCTCCAGTGTGGTATGTCCTGGATTCGAATCATGGGTAGTGATACCTTTTACATATCCTGCTGTGAAACTTTGTCAGGTCACTGAAACATTGGTTCGCTTTAAATTCAGTTATTGTTTTATTTAGAAAAGGTGCATAATGCTAAGCATCACTTAAACATGAGTAATGGTCTTTCCATGTTTGCATGTTGCTAAGCTTTGCTTAAACATGGGTTGTGCGAGTTTGCGCAATGCTATGCGACGTGGTGCATTTTTGAAAGTTTCAGTATGACGCACAATGGCAGGAATGCATCCTATTTCAAGGGAAATAGGCAGGAATTGTACAGTGTTCCTTGGAGCTTGATCTTGAGTGGGGATATGGCTGTTGTGGGGGAAGGAGTGTGCTTTTGAGCACAACATTGGGATATTCAGGAGTCTAGGATTTTTATTGGACTCCTAGTACAGCACCATGGACCCCGGTTGCTGCAGGACAACTATCAGGGATCAGAATGCAAGTCTGAGGCCTGGGATAGTTTGACCAGGGACCTGACCAGTGCAATTGGTATCCCCTGCACTGGTGAGCAGTGTCATCGCCATTATGATGACCTCTAGTTTCATAGTTTTATAGTATAGTACTAGGCTATCTGCCCTAGGGCATTTATAAGCCTAGCCATAGTGTACGTGGCTTTCGCCACCCCATGTAATGATACAAAAGTGTACAAAATAAATTTAGTTTACTGTGCCTCTGTCTAGTAATAACACAGAGATGACCCCCGGGGTAAACCTACGATCACCCATCCATTCGTCAAGATATCTCTTGAAGAGAGTCGGTGAGGGGCTCTGCCTAACATGGACTGGGATCCTGTTCCAGAGTGCAGGAAGCCTCTGGGTTATGAATCTGTCCCTCCAGCATGTCCTATTCATATTTGTGCTGAGGTTTAGATCTTTAGCTCTCGTGGCTCTGATGGATTTGGATTTTTTGAGGTGGAGCATGTCCATTAATTCCGGATTGGACATGGCCTTGTACGTCAGGCACAGATCACCTCTGAGCAGGCGGTATGCTACTGAATAGAGCTGGAGCTTCTTTAGTCTGGCAGCATATGACATATGTTGGAGACCCTTGATCCTCTTGGTGAGGTACTTTTGGGGTCTCTCCAGCTGCTGCAGGTGCCGGGTGAGGTACATACCAAATGGGGCATTGTACTCAATCATAGGCCTGATAAGGGAGGAATATAGGGGTACAATGACATCCTTTGATCTGGATGTGAATCCCTTCATGATAAGGTGGGCAAGGTAGAAGGTCTTTCTAATCACTTTGGCTACGTGGGTGTCAAATGAGAGGTCACTGTCAACTTGGGTCCCCAGGTTTCTGATTACTTTTTCCGTACTTAATGGATTACCACCTATGTGGTAATTTGTGGGTATTTTGTTTTTCCCAAAGGGGATGACTATACACTTTTTGGCATTTAGTTTAAGGCCATGACTCTGGCACCAGTCATCTGTTTCTGTAAGGCCCTTCTGAAGGATGCATGTGTCAGCTGGTGTATCGACTATGGCGCCTAGTTTGCAGTCATCTGCGAACTTTGTCAGCCACAACCCCCTATGTTTGCCTGCACATCTGAGAAATAAATGCCGAACAAGAGGGGCCCCAAGACAGAGACCTGTGGGACTCTACTTGTGACTGGCTTAGAATCTGACATAGCTCCAGCTATTCTGACTTTGTGGGTTCTGTCCTTTAGCCAGTTTGCAACCCATCTTGTGACATATGGGTTTACATTTAAGCTGTTGAGCTTGTCTATGATGCCTGAGTGGGGTATTGTGTCGAAGGCTTTTGCCAGGTCCAGGTAGGCTGTATGAACTGCTTTGCCCTCAATGATGGCTCTAGTGACTGTTTCAAAAAAGTCCACCAGGTTCAAAAGGCAGGATCTGCCTTTTACAAAGCCGAACTGGGTAGGGTCAATTGTCTGTAGGTCCCCGATGTCTTTGTTTATGAGTTCCATAATGATCCTTTCCATAGCTTTGCAGACCAAACTGGTCAAGCTTATGGGGAGGTAGTTTCCAGAGTCTGTAGAGGTGCCTTCTTTGTGGAGTGGGACCACTGTTGCTGTACGCCAGTGTTCAGGGACATATCCTGTAGTAAGGCTAAGATTAAACAGCATTCTTATGTGCGGGTTTAGCTCTTCTAGGAGTTCACGTAGCACGCAACCCAGGACACCGTCTGGTCCCATAGATGCTGTATTTTTAGCTTTGCTGAGAGCAGCTCTCACCTGGACATCTGAGATGTCAGGGAGGTTGCATTCAGCTGGGATAAATATTTCATCTTTTGGGGGTGAGGGAGGGGAGAAATTTGCACTGAACCTGTCTGCCAGTATGTTGGCAATATCTGTGGGTTCAGAGTATTTCTTGCCGTTATGAACTAACTCTGAGCATATCTGAGGGTTTCCACCCAGGTTTCTAACATAACTGAAGAAGGCCTTCTGGTTATCTTTAGTGTCCTTAGCGATTTTTCTCTCAAAGTTGGCCTTTGATGATTTTATGAGCGAACGTAGTTTTTTGCTAGTGCTGATCAGAGATGCCTTCCCTTTATGGAATTTTGCTCTGTCTTGCAGTAGCTTCCTTCTCTTGTTATAAAGTTTGTTTATGGCTGGGGTCCACCAGATAGGATGCCTGCCTTTGGTGGAAAGGGTCTTGGTTTTATCTGGGATTGCATGATCCATGCATTCTTGGAGATGTCCGTAGAAAGCATTTGTGAAGGATTCAGCAGTGTGGGATGTGGTTTCCACTGGCCCAGGGGGCTTGAAGGATACCATTTCAGTCCTAAGGAGTGTAAAGTCAGCTTTTGAGAAGTTTCTCACTGTGGTCTTTTGTGCTGGGGGTGGAGGTGGGATATGAATATCTAGAGTTATTAGTTTGTGGTCAGATCTCACTAGTGAAGGGTATACTTCTGGTGTTGAGCATTTTGTCCCCATGTTTGTGATGATCAGGTCAAGTATATTATTTCCCCTTGTGGGGGAGGTGACTAGTTGTTCCATCGCATTTGAGTTGATGAATTCCAGGAACCTTTGGTCTAGGGTGTTAGGGCTTGAATAATGCACCCAGTCTATGTTTGGGTAGTTGAAGTCTCCCAATATGATGGTATTTGGTGAGACATTCATATCCTCCAATGTCTTCAGGAAGGCTGAATGGAGTTCCTGAGATTGAGAGGGTGGTCTGTAGCATGCTACAAGTTGTATAGCAGTTTTGCCTATGGTTAGTTGCACATGGATGGTCTCCGATGCTTCGTGCGTTGCCACTAACCTGGAGTTGTGGGTGTCTTTAATGAATATGGACACTACCCTCCTTTTGTGGTTCGGCCCAAGTTTTGGGGCCAAAATGCAAGATACGAGGTATAACCTGGCAGGGCTGGGGTGCTCTCAGGAGCCTTGAACCAGGTTTCAGTTACTGCACAGACATCGATGCTCTCCATACTGAGGAGTGCTTCGAGAGCCTGCATCTTGAGATTTAGACTTCTGGCGTTGAGCAGCATTACCCTTAGTTTTTTTTCCTTTTTTGTTTTCTAAGGTGGTGGGTTTGTCTTTTGAGCCTTGCCTAAAAAAGGCACTATGGGGGTGGCAAGAGCCTTAGCCAATATCCAGAAGCCCAGTGGTGACAGGTGCAAGCCATCCCTTGCGAAGCAGCGTGGCTTGTCCAGCATGTCGTCCCAAGCAGACAGACATTGGATCCCCCTAGAATGACACCAGTAATTGAGCTAATTATTAAAGCTGATCATCTTGTCTTTGTATTGTGGCATCATTCTTGGTGAGGGCAAGATGCTGCTCAGGGTCAGGGTCATACCGGCCTGGGCTACATAATCAGAGAGCTCCTCTATGTCTCTTTTCATGTAGTCCAAGGAAGAGGGGTGCTTTAGATCACTGGATCCAAGAGGCACAGGTGTGGAACACCCCACAGATATGTAAGTATGTTTTTTAGCAGTTTATATATATATATATATATATATATATATATATATATATATATATATATATACAAGCTGAATCTGTGCAAAACTGGTATGCATAATGGTTTCCCTCTCTTACTACAGGTGCGGAAGAGGGGGCTTGCAATATGCAGTCCCATGCAAGGCATTTGGCCAGGATGAAGCAAGCGCGTGACATGTAAGAAAATCAATAATGTAATAAATGAATGCATAACTTAATAAAATAAAATAAATATAGATATTGCAGTCTTAAGAGTCACATATGAAATATCTGGGACATCATGGACTTTTATTAATCTGTCAGTGCATATATGAACTGTTAAAGCAAGTTAAAACAAGTAAGCATGCCGTATTGTGTAGCATAACTTCCAACCATTAGTTAATGTTGTGGAATACCAAGATTAAGAGTCAATGTTGTGGTTTGCTCATTGTCAGAAATATGCTGTAGACTTCAGTCAATAACTGAGTAAGGTAAACATGTAAGTTAACAGAAGTCCTAGACAGCTATCTATGTATGGAAATGCAAGATTTAAAACAACATGCATCAATAAAGTGTAAAAGGAGACAGTGCTCTGATAATTTATTTAAAATAAAATGTTCAGTATTACTGTAGTCACTGCTTGTGGGTTCTGATCCCACACCAGCCAACTGAGAAATTGTGCTGTTTATAATATTGTTTTAGCATGTTATCGATAAAACATAACCATGCTTGCATTTGAAGTGCACACCCATAGACCTGTGTCATGACTGTCCAGCTGTCAAGAGTAATCAGTGTACATGGACATACCTCTCAAATGTCACAATGTTTGCAGAATGTATTGAATATTGCCCTATATGTCTGGTCTGTTTGGTATATGATCTTGTTTTACTAGCCATTCTCTGCCACATTGGTGAGGATCAATGTCAGAAAAAAATGTCAGTCCTTTGAACTGTAGATATTAGACATGTCCTGAAATGCATTTTAATGGCAAATCTGTTATCCAAACACCTTGCTACTATTGTAAGAGCACACTATGCAAGAATGATCCCTGCTGTTGTGCCTTTGTACCACCATTATGTATAGCTTGGCCCATAATGTCCTGTGCTAAAAGGTTGAGAGGTACGTATGTGGAACATCATATATCCAGTATAAGCAACATCGAATGATTACTGGATGCAGTATGATCTGAACTGTGAACAAAGAGGTGTTGCTAGAAAACACACTCCAATGATCTGAACTATAGTGTGTATGTGTAAGGAACAGGGTAGTATTTCAAATAATAAACATCATAGCAGTCAGTGGTGTTAGAAGTAAAATCTAGTGTATCTAAAAGTACTTTGTTGTAGTATGTTTAGTTATACTATCTGTGAAGTTAGTAATGTTTTCCTCTCTTCTCTCACCCCACCCCATCGCTTCTTTTATTAATTTAATCAATATATTTGCTATTATTATTTGCTATTATCATATTATTTATTACCTCTTATGTTCTCCTTATGTATAATGTAATATTGCTTTGCTGTTCGCATTTGTTTGGGTTACGCTTGTTTTTCCTTTATGTTTAGGTAGGCTGGTTCCTGGCAATCCATCAACCTTGGCTTCCCCCAGCTAAGGCACCAGGACCCAACATATCTGGGCCACAGCCTGGTGGCAACCCCCCCCCCCACTATTCCTGTACTACATGCTCCTTTAGGTAGTTCTGCCCCACAGGCTGAGAGTGTGCCTCCTCTGGGAGTGGAGGCAGAGGGGATGCCTATGTCACCCATGAAGAAATGCCAGGCATGGTGCATAGGCTTGTGCAGCAAACTGTTGGCGTATGCCTATGCCAGATGGCGAGCATGTTGTCCATCCTGGTGGAGCAGTCTGTCCCTAGGCACTGGCATCGGCCACTGCCTCCACAGGAGCAGTGAAGGTGCAGTGCTGACAGTCCCATGGGTGAGAACTTGAGTCACATTGTTACAGTGTCTGATGTCCATGGGACCTGGATCCCTCACCCCCTTCCCAACCGAGGTGTTCACCCCCCTCTTGTTTTCCTCACCACCCCGTCTGCTGTCTTGTATATCTTCTATTCAAAGTAGCAGAAACTGCAAACAACTGGATACAAAAAAAAAAAAATGCTGAAACTGCCGGATAACTGACACGTTATTCCAAAGTACAGAACCTCAAGAAAGCGCTTTCATCTCCCAAACAATCACAGCAAGAGACTTCTTCAGACTGAGGTAACCACAACTAAACACACTTTAAATACCAATTATAATCACATGATCTATCACATGCCAAACTTAAAAAAATATATATATATAAAATATTACTAACTTAGCATACATAATTATTTAAAATTCATAAAATAAATTAACAACTGCTACCTTTAATGTAATATATTAAGGACAGTTTTGATTTTATTAAAAAATTGAAGAAATGACTGTGAATGACTCTGCTATATTAGTGACACTAGATGCTAAGTCTCTTTATACCATGATTCCTAATAAAGAAGGAATGGAGACGGTAAGGTTAGAATTGTTAAGAAATAGAATGTTTACATCTAGTACTACAGGGTTGCTAATGGAAATAATAGAATTGGTTTTAAGCTATAATTTTTTGTCCTTTTTATGAAGGTATTTATGTGCAAGTTAATGGTGTAGCAATGGGTGCTTCTTTAACTCCTAGCTATGCTAATGTTTTCATGCACAGGTGGGAGACAGCTAACATACTGGAAAGTAAATTTAATAATTATATTATCAAAATGGTATGTTTTATTGACAATGTGTTCCTTGTGTGGAAAGGAACACTTGAGTTGGAAGAGTTTATACATTATATTAATAATGTGTGTACCTATTTGAAATTCACTTATGAATATAATTATAGTTAAATTAATTATCTGGACTTAATCATTTTTAAAGAAAGACGTTAATAGCTAAGGTATATAAAAAAGAAGTTCAGAATAATAGTTATTTACATTATTCCAGTATGCACCCTAAAAAAACTAAGATAAATGTGGTGAAGGGACAGTTAAAAAGGATTAGCAGTTTAACCAAGAAAGATGATGATTTTCATGAGGAAGCTAAGTTTTTTTGTAATAAAATGGAAAAAAGAGGTTATCCTTCTCTAGAAGTGAATAAATTACTTCAAGAACAGATGGATGAAAGAAATGGTATAGTAAATGCGATTGATACTAATAAAAAAGAATATGAATATAAAAGGGCTATGGCTATACAGAACAGTCTAGACTCACGGGCTGTAAAGAACGTTGTTATGAAGAACTGGGTATTACTTAAAGCTAATAGTGAATTAATTAGTAAAATAGAAACTAGTCCAAAATTTGTGCAAAAGAAAGCAAAAAGTTTTAAAAACTATTTTCAAGATAAATTGAGTAAAAGCTATCAAACAGAACACAGAAGTGGTATGATTAAATGTTATAATTGTAACATGTGTAATCTGAAGGGAGTGAGATAGAAGTAGGAAACAGCAAAGTGAGAATACCAGGGATATTTAATTGTAAGTCTAAAAATGTGATTTACCTTATAGTGTGTATGGATTGTAAAAGTTTCTATGTCAGAAGGACTACTCGAGAGTTTAATAGAAGAATGTACGAATATAAATATGCTATTCAAATAGGAGACAATAAAAATGCTATAAGTAAACATTATAAATTTAGTAAGTGTAAAGTAAATTACAAATTTTTAGTATTAGAATCCCTAGTCAATATTACTAATATTATGAATATAGAAGAAGAGTTAGGCTGGCTTGAATATTGCTGGCAAGTTAGACTAAATGCTTGCTTTAACCCAGGGTTAAATAGAGAAGAATTTATTATGTATTTAAAAATGATAGGGTTACAACATTAAAGGTAGCGGTTGTTAATTTATTTTATGAATTTTAAATAATTATGTATGCTAAGTTAGTAATATTTTATATATTTTTTTTTAAGTTTGGCATGTGATAGATCATGTGATTATAATTGGTATTTAAAGTGTGCTTAGTTATGGTTACCTCAGTCTGAAGAAGTCTCTTGTTGTGATTGTTTGGGAGATAAAAGCACTTACTTGAGGTTTTGTACTTTGGAATAAAGTGTTGTTTACCCAGCAGTTTCAGCAGTTTTTTTTTTTTGTCTTGTATATCTTGTCTGTCTGCAAGTGCCTCCTCTCCTTCCCAATTTACATTCCCACACATACCTATGTCCCTTCCCCAACATCCCACTCTCTCCTATTACAAAAAAGGGGCACCTATCCCCAAAAATAAAAATAAATTTTGTCACATACATACCTCTCCATTTCACATACATGTCCACTGGACACAGTTTAGTCCAATTAGATTGACAAAGCACTTATGTTGTCATCACCCCTCTCTCTGGGGGTGACAGTCCAAATTCAGCTAAAAATCTTTGCAAGTGTACAGCTGTTGCTGTGGAAGTAATGAATAGTTATGGTTCTTTCCTATACCCTTCCTGCACATTCCTACCTGCCTTTCACTATGTTTTTACCCCTGATTGCACCCCATTTCACCACTTTGCTATCTCCCCAATTTTCTTTTCTTTAAAGAATAATAGCGCAGCATCACTCAACTAAGCTAAATGGCGTTGCATTATTACATGTATGTGAAAGCATAATAATCACATTCAGAAAGATCACCAATGCCCTATTTTGAATCCAGTACCATCTGACTTGAAAAATAGTGCACCAACCCATCAAGTGACACAGTCAGTTAACTAGCACAGGTGTTTTAAACAAAACATAGTAATTGTCATTTTCTCATCATTAAGCATGTTTACATGATGCTGCACATCACTCCGCATCATGCAGCAAATCTGCTAAAAGATTATGGTACCAATGGTACTTCTTATACTGTGTCAACAGATATTGGCAACATACTGACCGACAGAATCAGTGCCAACTTTACCCCTCCCCCCCCCAGGACCAATCACAATACTGGAGGAATGCCAGGCACCAAGCATTACTGCAGCACATGTTAAAGCTGTATTGTCCAAGGCCAAGAATACAGCTTTCATGGGTCCCGACAATATCCCTGGATGTGTTCTACATGAACTACAAAGTGAACTGATACCACATCTTTGTGCCCTGTTCAATCACAGCCTCACCTCAGGCTTTGTCCCTACCAAATGCCGCACTGCTACAGTCACCCCTCTCCATAAAGAGGGAGTGACTACAGACCCGGGGATTTATCGCCCCATTAGCCTTACGACTCTGATATGTAAGGCTATGGAACACATCATCACGGATCTAATTAACAAGGATATAGGGAATCTCCAAACTCTAGCTTCCACGCAGTTTGGTTTTGTGAAAGGTTGATCATGCCTGCTCAACCTGGTTGACTTCTTTGCATCAGTCACCAGAGCTGTGGATGAGGGCAAGGCAGTTCATACAGCCTACCTTGATCTGGCCAAGTTCTTTGATACCATTCTCCACTCAAGAACTATTGTAAACTCAGCAAACTAGGCATCAACCCCTATATCACCAGGTGGGTTGCAAATTGGCTCACAGATAGAACCTATAGTGTGAAAGTAGCAGACTCCAAATCAGACTGTTGACCAGTCATGAGTGGAGTCCCACAGGGATCAGTCCTGGGTTCTCTCCTGTTTGTGATCTACTTCTCAGAAGTCCAGGCCAACATGAAGGGACTCTGGCTGACCAAGTTTGCAGACAACTGCAAACTGGGAGCCATTATTAACTCCTCAAGTGATGTAGATGTCCTACAGAAAGGCCTCACTGAGACCAA
This sequence comes from Protopterus annectens, assembly GCF_019279795.1. Taxonomy (NCBI): domain Eukaryota; kingdom Metazoa; phylum Chordata; order Ceratodontiformes; family Protopteridae; genus Protopterus; species Protopterus annectens. The sequence goes on from NC_056736.1 coordinate 167,578,790, forward strand.
TGACTGGCGTCGAAACCATGGCCTTCAGCTTAATGCCAAAAAAATGCGTCATCATTCCCTTGAGAAAAAACTCAGTCCCCACTAATTACCACATATATGGGAGCCCACTGAACACTGAAGGCATTATAAGAGATCTGGGGACACAGGTTGACAGCAACCTCTCCTTCGACCACCACATTGCCACTGTGGTCAGAAAGTCATTCTATGTGGCACATTTCATTACCAAGGGTTTTGCATCCAGGAAGAAAGAGGTCATCATCTCTCTCTACTCTTCCCTCATTAGGCCACTCATCAAGTATAATGCCCCATTTGGTATGTACCTCACTAGGCACATGCAACAGCTGGAAAAGCCACAAAAGTACCTCATGAAGAGGATCCTAGGCCTTAAACAAATGTCCTACATGGACAGATTAAAAAAAACTCAAGCTATTCTCTGTCTCATATCGTCTACTAAGAGGCGATCTCTGCTTGACTTACAAAGCCATGTCTGACACAGCTCTGTTAGAGATGCTACATCTAAAGAAATCCCAATCCCTCCACACCACAAGCTCCAGAGACCTCAACCTCATTACCACAATCAACAAAGCATGCTGAAGGTACAGATTCATAACCCAGAGACTGCCCATGCTCTGGAACAGACTACCCATACATGTCAAGCAGAGCACCTCAATGGCCCTCTTCAAGAGAAATCTTGATGAGAGGATGGGAAATAGAAAGTTCACCCGGGGATCAGTCCAGTGGCTCTACTTGATAGAGGCACTGGGAGCTAACATCAGGCGGCACAATGCCAGGGCACTTCTATGGGCTAGGCCTGTAAAGGCTTCAGGGCCATTAACTTAGTATACACCTATGAACCTATTAATAGTAAAATAGGAATTTAACTGGGAATCTGGTAGAGAAATACATCAATATAAAGCCATACACATACTAACAGATGTGAGGTATGTAACAGCAGTTAAGTGTGCAATTATATATACAACATGCAAAAACACACCTGCTATATCAGTGACTCTGTACCTCAGTCTGTTAAATGGTTTGAAAACATGTATTTTTGGCTCACATGGCCCTGGGTTCAAATACAGCTGTGTCTAGCATTTAAAATACATATGTAGTGGTGGCTGGTGACTTCAAATCAAAGGGGGGCTGCAGGCGACAGCTGAATGGGTGGGGTCAAGGGGGTGTGGTCAACTAGAAAGGGGAGGAGCTATGCTCAAAACCACAAAAACTAACTTTAATTAAATACGCTGCCCTGGGTGGCAAACCATCATTATGAGAGTCCAATCAAGACAAAAATAAGTGTAGAAGAATAAAAATATTTCAATGCATTGGTTGCATGACAGCTTACTTATTATCTAGATGGAAACAAAAGGTTGTGAGGCATGAAAAAATAAATTACTTTTTAAATACATTACTGGAATGCCAATCAAAATCAAGTATAAGAAAAACCAGAAGCACTCAACTCAAACCACTTCTCCTTGCACTGCATTTCTAATTATAATTTATATTCAGCTTTATTAAAGTACCAAGTAACATGCTGAAAGTAGAAATCTCTGTGATGCCCCCACTTGTAAAAATGTTTCTTATCCAAAAAAGGCCCGCTGCCTGACAACTATCTACTTGTTTCATGGGGAAAACATGATCAAAGTAAAACATGAAAAGCAAACAAGAAACAAGCTCAAGATACATTGCTTAAAGGATTACTGTACAGGTTATGGACCACACATGATTGGCATTCTGTTTAGTTTACGGGTAAAGTCTGTAGAGATGACTGGAAGTCTCCAACAAGTGTAATGAGCTTTTTAAAATAGTGGAATCCTGTCCTTTAATACCCAAGGCTTATACATTATCTAGTCAAGTATTCTCTGCATGGCAACAACAGAAAGGCTTTCAATGTTGGCAATTCTTTAACAGTATGCTTATTAAAGCTTACTTGCATCTTACGATCTCAGACAAGCTTACCTTATGGTCATTAAAGCATTGCTACTTAAACACAGAGCAACAGGCACTTTGAGTAATAAGCATAAATCTGAGTACTAAGCATAAATCGACAGTACAAAAATATGACAGAAACCAGACCGTTCTGCAAAATCAAGGACAGATGAAAAGCCACTGTAGTACTTGTGTCTACCTTGGATGGGGGGGACACACTGCACATTTACACTGCATAACTACTCCTTGCCTTGCTTGGACACATCCAGAGTCACTACATGGGGGAGTGGGGTGCAACAAGTATGTCACAATTTGAAATGTCTCTGGCTGACTGTGATGGCCCTGACACATTTGTCATACCTCTCAACCTCAGAGCAAGAAATCTGGGCAAAGCCATACACAGAAGTGGGACAAAGGCCCAAAAATAAGGACAATTTTTAAATATTGCTCTAATAAACTTAGAAAGATAATAGAATAGGTCTTGCATTAGTATGAATTTTCTGAAGGGTATAAAATCTGAAACTCAAATGTCTGTCATTTTCTAACTTCAGTCTTTAGTGATTTGTCACTAATTTGCCAAAAACACAATTTTATGAAAAATGGACCAAAATGTGATGCAAAAATATAAAATAGCCACACAATACAGCTGGGAACCTGTCAAAGAAGGGACACTTTAATATTAGTACTGCTAACTTGAGCAGCTGACAAAATAAAATAATCTACATGCATTTCAAGTAATCTATAACTTTGATTATTACAGTTATTTCTTAATTGTAAACCCTCCATGTTTTCTTCCAAAATTGCTATTTTGCGGAGGGATTATTAGGGGGAAGAGCAACATTTTGAGCCAAAATCGGGGACAGTTGAGAGGTTGGCTATGCCTAATTCTATAAAGCAATTTATTTGCATGTACCTCTCAACCTGTTAATGCAGTAAATCTGAACAAGGCCAAATATATTGGGGAACATATAAACAGTACTAAAAATTGCTCTTGTATAAATTGAGACAGTTGATAGAACAGCTCTTACTTTAACATGCATTTTTCTGAAGGTTATGAAGTCTGAAACTCAGTGTATCATTATTTAGTGACTTAATTCCTAAATTATTTGCCAGAAAACTACAAATTTTATGAAGAACAAACCAAAAATAAGAAGCAAAAATCTATTCATTTTTTGAAAATCTGGACAGTTGGGAGGTATAGTTCAGCTGGGCCTGTCTGAGTTTGCTGCCCTTCCCCCCTGACAAAATCATGGTTGAATGGAGCCTCTGCAGCCATTCCAATGAACCATTACTTGGCTATTTCACTCCATTTACCATAAACACTAATGTGCATACTGCTTTACTTCTATGATGAGTTGGACTTCATTTGAAAGTTTTATTTTGTATTTTACAGTACAAACACTAAGTCATCTGCTAAACAAAGCGATGCAGTCTCACAATGAAAACTTAGCATTAAAACTTCTCTGCCCTTGAAACTCACATTCATTGAAACAGCATTGAAACCCACATTCAAAGAAAATACATTTTGCCAGTGGCAGATAAAGATTAATTTTGGGCTGTTTTCAAATCATAGGCCCCTTGCATATGAAACATACATGTGCTCTTTGATACACCTTCCTCATTGTACTAAATTATATTCCTTGTACAATACAGTACAGTTGTTAGAGGGCGTTTTAAATTTGTTTTGAACATTTTTCCAGTAAGCAATGAAACAAAACGCATGCACCCATAATGGCAAAACTGCCCAGTTCAGAACATTTATCATAAAAGTCTACTCAGACTTCCACAGTCCACCATTATTAGTAAATATGCACAATTCTACAGTCCACCACTATTAGTAAATATGCACAATTCTACAGTCCACCATTATCAGTAAATATGCACAATTCTACAGTCCATTATCAGTAAATATGCACAATTCTACAGTCCATTATCAGTAAATATGCACAATCTCTGAAGAAGTAAAAGTCATCTAAATAATTCCACATTAAAGAAATCTGTAACTAATGAAGAGGTTGCTGCTAGCAAACACTTTTATATTTCATGGTTTCATCGAAAAATAAAGTGTCTATTGCCCCTCAGGAATAAATTGCCTATATTACATTAAAAAATGATAAGCTAGTAATATTGCAAGAGGAAATGGATGGCAAACTGATAACAGACTCATAGTTAGTATCTTCACCAAGGAGAACATTCTCAGTATGGCAGCATCCACACCTTGTGGGAGTAGAACCCACAGCCTTCTGCATCAAAAGCAAGTACACAACCTGTTGTGCTATTAACAAGGAAAACCAACTTCACTTAAGCAACACTAAACTTCTGTTCCCCTGCAGCTCTCAGCTCCTTGTAAAATCTACTCAATACTCAACTGCATCTCAACTTCGCAGCACAAGAAAACTGGAAAAAGCCAAAATGTATTGGGAGTCAAAAGCCCAAAAACCAGGGACACATTAAACATTGCTTGTATAATCTTGGAAAGTTGCTAGAATAAAATGCTGTGTTACCACCATACATTTTACTGCCAAGGTCCCTGAGCAAAACAGTCAGAGCAACATACCACTACGCCAAATCAGCTGCTTTGTAAAAGAGAGGAAGTCTGAAACTTAAATGGCTATCATTTAGTGAATTCAGTTCTCACCATAGCTGTCAACCTCTTAGTACAAAACACCTGGACAACCCCAGTAATGAGGGAATACAGCCCTCAAACATATTCATTGAATTCAGTTCTTGCCATAGCTGTCAATCTTAGCACAAAAAACCTGGACAAAGCCAATAATAGGGGAATACAGTCCCAAAAATAGGGACAAATTTCAAATATTCATCTTATAAATTTAGAAAATTGCTAGAATAAAAGGTTGTGTTATGGTTGTGTTACTATGTATTTTCTGAAGAACATGAAGTCTGAAATTCAAATGCCTGTCAATTTTACTGCTGACAGAACAAAAACAATTTTCAGCAGAGACCCAGGGATTAATACTGCAGACACGTCTTTGTAAAATGACAGGGCACCAGAGCAAATCCACACAAACACAGGGAGGAGATGCAGACTCCACACAGAAGGCACACCAGCCAAGAATCAAACTAGAAAACCTATAGCTGTGAGGCAACAATACTACCACTGCACCATCAAATATGCAATGAATTAAACATTCAGAAACCTGAAGTCTGAAATTCAAATGCCTGTCAATTTTATTTAACATTTGTTAGTCAGGGCAGTCTGACTTGGAACAAAAAAAAAATTTCAGCAGAGGCCCAGGAAGAAATAATGCAGACATGTCTTTGTAACATGGGAGGACACAAAAGCTAACCCACACAAACACAGAGAGAAGATACAGACCCGACAAAGAAAGCACCCCAGCCAAGAATCAAACCTGAGAACCTACAGCTGTGAGGCAACAATGCTACCACTGCACCATCAAATATCAAGCATTGCAACATTTACAAACCACAGATATTATGAGGAACAGATCAGATCAAATATGAGGCAAAAATCTGCATTTTTTTTTTACAAATGGTGGTGGGTAGGGAACTCAGGTCTTTAACACCTGCATACAAGGTACAGGGTTCAAGCCTGATGTATTCCCTACCACACACACACACAACTGTAGTAGCAAACCACAAAAACTAAATATACTGCACTGGGTGCCAAACCGTCATTATGAGAGTCCAATCAAGACAAAATGAAGTGTAGAAGAATAAAAATATTTCAATGCATTGGCTGCATGACAGCTTAATATCTAGATGAAAGCAAAAAAGGTTGTGAGGCATGAAAAAATAAATTACTTTTTTTTTAAATACATTAATGGAATGCCAGTCAAAATCAAGTATAAGAAAAACAAGCAGCACTCAACTCAAACCACTTCTTTCACTACAGTTCTAATTATAATATATATTCAGCTTTATTAAAGTAACAAGTAACATCCTGAAAGTAGAAATCTCTGATGCCCCCACTTGTAAAAATGTTCCTTATCCAAAAAAAGACCTGCTGCCTGACATCTACTTGTTTCATGGGGAAAACATGATCAAAGTAAAAAATGAAAAGCAAACAAGAAATAACCTCAAGATACATTGCTTAAAAGGATTACTGTACAGGTTATGGACCACGCGATTGGCATTCGGTTTACGGGTAAAGCCTGCAGAGATGACTGGAAGTCTCCAAGTGTAATGAGACTCTTAATGTAATTCTGTCCTTTATTACAAATACTGGCATATGCATTTCATTACCCAAGGCTTATACATTATCTAGTTAAATATTCTCTACATGGCTACAGAAAGGCTTTCAATGTTGGCAGTTCTTTAACAGTATGCTTATTAAAGCTTACTTGCATCTTGCAATCTCAGCCAAGCTTACCTGATGGTCATTAAAGTATTGCTACTTAAACACAGAGCAACAGGCACTTTGAGTAATAAGCATAAATCAACAGTACAAAAAATAAGACAGAAACCAGACCATTCTGTAAAAATCAAGGACAGATGAAAAGCCACTCTAGTACTTGCGTCTACCTTGGATAGGTGGGATTCTCTGCACATTTACACTGCATAACTACTCCTTGCCTTGCTTCGATACATCCAGAGTCACTACATGGGGGAGTGGGGTGCAACAAGTATGTCACAGTTTGAAATGTCTCTGGCTGACTTGTGATGGCCCTGACACATTTGTCATACCTCTCAACCTCAGAGCAAGAAATCTGGACAAAGCCATACAAAGAAATGGGACAGAGGCCCAAAAATAAGGACATTTTTTAAAATATTGCTCTTATAAACTTAGAAAGCTAATAGAGGTCTTGCATTAGTATGAATTTTCTGAATGGTATGAAATCTGAAACTCAAATGTCTGTCATTATTTTCTAACTTCAGTCTTTAATTATTTGTCACTAATTTGCCAAAAAAACACAATTTTATGAAAAATGGACCAAAAATGTGATGTAAAAAGTATAAAATAGACAATACAGCTGGGAACCTGTCAAATAAGGGACACTTTAATATTAGTACTGCTAACTTGATCAGCTGACAAAATAAAATAATCTACATGCATTTCTGAAATAAAAGTAATCTGATTATTACAGTTATTTCTTAATTATAAACCCTCCATGTTTTCTTCCAAAATTGCTATTTTGCAGAGGGATCATTAGGGGAAGAGCAACATTTTGAGCCAAAATCAGGGACAGTTGAGAGGTTTGGCTATGCCTAATTCTATAAAGCAATTTATTTGCATGTACCTCTCAACCTGTTAATGCAATAAATCTGGACAAGGCCAAATATATTGGGGGAACATATAAACAGTACTAAAAATTGCTCTTGTATAAACTGGGACAGTTGATAGAACAGGTCTTACTTTAGCATGCATTTTTCTGAAGGTTATAAAGTCTGAAACTAGTGTGTCATTATTTAGTGATTTAATTCCTAAATGATTTGCCAGAAAACCACAAATTTTATGAGGAACAAACCAAAAATAAGAAGCAAAAAATCTATTCATTCTTTGAAAATCTGGACAGTTGGGAGGTATAGTTCAGAAGCAAAAAATCTACTCATTCTTTGAAAATCTGGACAGTTGGGAGGTATAGTTCAGCTGGGGCTGTTTAAGTTTGCCGCCCTTCCCCCTCACAAAACCATGGTCGAATGGAGCCTCCCCCTGCAGCCATTCCAATGATCCATTACTTTGCTATTTCACTCCATTTACCATAAACACTAATGTGCATACTGATTTACTTCTATGATGATTTGAACTTCATTTGAAAGTTTTATTTTGCATTTTACAGCACAAACACTAAGACATCTGCTAAACAAACTTGGCATAAAAACTTCTCTGCCCTTGAAACTCACATTCATTGAAACAACATTAAAACCTACATTCAAAGAAAATACATTTTACCCATGGCAGATAAAAATTAATTCTGGGCTGTTTTCAAATCATAGGCCCCTTGCATATGAAACATACATGTGCTCTTTGATACACCTTCCTATTGCTTTGAACATTTTTCCAGTAAACAATGAAACAAAACTGCCCAATTCAGAACATTTCCATCATAAAAGTCTACTCAAACTTCTACAGTCCACTATTATCAGTAAATATGCATAATTCTACAGTTCACCATTATCAGTAAATATGCACAATCTCTGAAGTAGTAAAAAAGTCATCTAAATAATTCCACGTTAAATAAATCTGTAATGAAGAGGTTGCTGCTAGCAATCACCTTTATATTTCATGGCTTCATCGAAAAATAAAGTGGCTGATGCCCCTGAGGAATAAATTGCCTAAATTACATTAAAAATAAGCTAGTAATATTGCAATAGGAAATGGATGGCAAACTGATAACAAGCTCATAGTTAGTATCTTAACTTTCAGTACGGCAGCATTCATCCCTTATGGGAGTAGAACCAACAACCTTCTGCATCAAAAGCAAGTACACAACCTGTTGTGCTATTTGCAATGTGAGCCAACTTAGCATAATAAGCACTAAACTTCTTTTCCCCTGCAGCTCTCAGCTCCTTGTAAAATCTACGCAATACTCAACTGCATCTCAACTTCGCAGCACAAGAAGCCTGGAAAAAGCCAAATTTATTGGGGTGGGTCAAAAGGGCAAAAACCAGGGACACATTAAACATTGCTTGTATACTCTTGGAAAGCTGCTAGAATACAATGCTGTGTTACCACCATACATTTTACTGCCAAGGTCCCTGTGCAAAAGAGTCAGAACAACATACCACTATGCCAAATCACCTGCTTTGTGAAAGAAAAATGCTGTGTTACCACCGTACATTTTACTGCCAAGGTCCCTGTGCAAAACAGTCAAGAGCAACATACCACTACGCCAAATCAGCTGCTTTGTGAAAGAGAGGAAGACTGAAACTTAAATGGCTATCATTTAATGAATTCAGTTCTCACCATAGCTGTCAACCTCTTAGCACAAAACACCTGGACAAACCCAGTAATGAGGGAATACAGCCCTCAAACATATTCAATGAATTCAGTTCTTGCCATGGCTGTCAACCTTAGCACAACAAACCTGGACAAAGCCAATAACGGGGTATTACAGTTCCAAAAATAATGACAAATTTCAAATAGTCATCTTATAAACTTATAAAAATGCTATAATAAAAGGTTGTGTTACTATATATTCATTGCTAGAATAAAAAGTTGTTTTACTATGTATTTTCTGAAGAATATGAAGTCTGAAATTCAAATGCCTGTCAATTTTACTTCTGACGGAACAAAAACAATTTTCAGCAGAGGCCCAGGGAGAAATACTGTAGACACATGTCTTTGTAAAATGGCAGGACACCAGAGCAAATCCACACAAACACAGGGATAAGATGCAGACTCCACACAGAAGGAACCCCAGCCAAGAATCAAACCAGAAAACCTATAACTGCGAGGCACCAATACTGCCACTGCACCATCAAATATGTAAGGAAGTAAACATTCAGAAATCTGAAGTCTGAAATTCAAATGCCTGTCAATTTGTTAATCAGGACAGTCTGACTTGGCACAAAAAAAACAATTCTCAGCAGAGGCCCAGGAAGAAATAATGCAGACATGTCTTTGTAACATGGGAGGACACAAAAGCAAACCCTCACAAACACAGGGAAAGATACAGACCCCCCCCCCACAAAGAAGGCACCACAACCAAGAATCAAACCCAAGAACCTGCAGCTGTGAGGCAACAATGCTACCACTGCATCATCAAATTTCAAGCATTGCGATATTTAAAAACCATACATATTATGAGGAATAGATCAGATCAAATATGAGGCAAAAATCTGCAATTTTTTTACAAATGGTGTTGGGTAGGGAATTCAGGTCTTTAACACCTGCATACAAGGTACAGGGTTCAAGCCTGAGGTATTCCCTACCACACCACCATGAGTCTAACCACCAGTATATTGCAACTGGGGCATTTTCACACCAGTATATTGCAACTGGGGCATTTTCACACACACAAAAACACACACCAAAATCCCTGTCTACACACTTACCTGAAGTAAATCCTGTCCATAACTCCAAAGTACATCACCGTAAATCCTGTCCAAAATCCGACCCTGCCCGTCACGAGATCTTCCCCTGATGAGACTCCAATGCAGACCCTGCCCGTCGCGAGGTCAGCAGTCCGACCCCGACACGTTTCCCCAGGACAGTCTATGCAGTTTAAAACTGCATAGACTTCTGGGAGCTCTGTTGTCCATGTTTCCCAATCAGGACTGCTGCTGAGACAATCTGCGCATGCTCCAGACTGTCTCAGCAGCAGTCTGGACTAGTGCGCGAAGTCCGTGGATTTTTAAATTTTTTTTTCCCTATTTATTTCTTTTTATTTTTTTACTTTAAAGTTGAGGGGGCTGTAGTCCGGCAGTCCAATAGCATGGGCCGCCCCTATGTGTACATCACCATTATAAATTGTCATATGTATGACTGTCTCATCACCTATTTATCCACCCAAAGCAGTACAGATGGAATGTCTCCTTCTAAATAATGAAAGTCAAAGGCTTGCAGATAGGAAGACATTTTAACAATTGCTATTACAACCCTAGAAAGTGCCTAGAATGTCAGGTTATGCATTAGTATGAATTCCCAGAGGAAATTGAAGTATGTAATTCAAATGTGGCCCAGCAATATCAGACTGCAGTCCACAATGATTTGCCAGTGATATTACAGACAACCACAGCTGTACAAATAACATACATATATGGAGGCTGGGCTAGAAGCAAGGGTTGCCAGCACACACAGTCCAGATGACTACCATGACATAAGACATGACTTGGCAGTTGTTCAAGTAATTGACATAATGATTAATGTACCCCTACTTTGTTCTAAGACACACCAAGCATGTTGCCTTCATACCTTTGGCTAACATATTTACCTTAAATACGTACCTTAATTTCTAGTGGAATGAGTCTGGCTGTTCATCAAGGCTGCCACAGGTCCTACAGTTACTGTTCTGTGTTGTCATTCTGCAGATTCTTCAGACTCTCTGTCTGTGCCTATTGCCAGCATCAACAGCAGCAGCTTCGGCCTGCAGCACACACATCTGTATGTAAAAAGTAGCTGCTACAAACACTCTCTTTGTGGTGATGTATTTTCACCCCACTAATTTTCACCCTAACATATGAGAAAGGGGATTGAATCCACATTGAGGCCTTATATCTTGTTGAGTAGTTGCATGGGATTGGCTGATTATACTGCAAATCAACAGTATAGGCTACATTTAACATTTCGGAACCACAGATAGGTCCAGATGCAATCAACTTCTAATGAAAACCATCAAAAAAGGCAAACTTCTAGCTAGGCAACCAGTGTGTATGAGAGTTACTTCTTATGTCTAATTTGTTGACACATTACTTATATAGCAGTATCTTTCAACAGAGGAGTATTGTACTGCATCAGGTATGTATCCATTTTGTTTCCAACATGATGCATATGTTTGAATATACGTAGGGAGAATGGGGATTACATCTGTAAGCCTTTGTTTGAACTGTACTGATGGCATGGCATTGATATTCAGCACTGTTCTTCTTCTTTCGGCTTTTCCCAGTTAGGGGTCGTCACAGCGGATCACCCGTCCACTCATGATTGGCAGTGAAGTTTTACGGTGTTGAGTTGCCAGCCCAGCGACCATCCTTCAAGAGAAGGCACGCACTCACGCCTAGGGCAAATTTGGAGTATCCAATCCACATACAGCATGTCTTTGGGATGTGGGAGGAAACCGGATCACCCGGAGGAAACCCATGCGACCACAGGGAGGACATGCAGACTCCGCACAGAAGGCACCCCAGCCGGGGATCGAACTGGAGAACCTCTTGCTGTGAGGTGGCAATGCTAACGAGTGGATGCACCTAGGATTGTAGCAATAGTGACATAGTCCTGTTTGTGCTAGGATAGATACTCACATATGCTCACACAGCCAACACAGGAGTCCATTGAAGTGTGCCCCATAGCAGGAAAAATACCCCCCTATAATATGTACAAACAATAGTGCCAACAAAATAGCAGTGTACTATTACAACTGCTATCAAAGGAAGTAGCCTGGAGACCTGTGTACCTAGTTATCACACAGTATTTAACCCTTGGTGTACTCTACATCATTTGTAGGGGTAACAGTGGTTAGCGTTGAATATGAGATGTGTAATCAAGCAGTGAATACTGATAGCCTTCCTTTAATGCTGTATTTCTACACATTTTACTCATACATATGTGATCCTTACATGTGCTTTAATTTCTTTGTATTTCAGGAAACATTATGCATGCACATTACAGGCCACCATTTTCTGCAGCAGAAAACCACCTCATCATTGAGACTCTGTGGCAACATTACCAGGTCATGCTATCCCAAAAGAGGTCAAATAGGTCAGGACATGCAGCCCTGTGGGATGAACTGATGCATGACATCAATGCCGTGGGTCACCAAAACCGCATCTCCAAGCAGGTGCAACACCGTGCCACAGATATGATTAATGCAGCAAGGAGATGTGCAGCTGACTTGGCCAGGGATTTTCAGATCACTGGTGGTGGGCCTGCATCAGAACCTCCTCTCACAGCCACAGAATAATTCCTGGCAAAACCTTGCTACACAGGACAGCTCCCAGGCATCCATCAGCCAATATGTTGTGGACATGGGTGCACCCATTCCTCTCAAGAGGAGTGTCCAGGTATGCTTAATTAGATCAGCAGTAGAATACTGTTGCATTCATTCTGTCAAGGTGTCTATAGTTTTACATGGGTGTCAGGTGTTTTTTGGGGGGGTGAGTAAGTTAGCTGCAGTTTTAAGCTCATGTAGAGATTGTCACCCACATACCTTTTAACAAAGCAGTTACTGTAGATGTAAAATTTTTGGATGCATTACTCCTGTTATACTGTAACATGTGGTGCTGTTGCTATTACTTCTCCCTCAATTTTTTTAAGGAACATCAGGAATTGGAAGAGACCTTGCTCTTGCTGCTTGTAAGCAGAAAACTGTTTTGTCAGAGATGTAGATATATTCAGTGTATTAGCTAAAGTGTCATCCCAGGCCAGCTGATTGGATTGATGTACTGTCTGCATGACTGTCAGCTGTGCAGATATTTTCTGAATGTCCACAGTTTAGACTCATACCTCTGCCTTGTAGGTATGACCATAGTGATTGACATGAAACTATTGACAGGACATTACTGATTTTCACAACTGTCAACTGTGCAGACTTTTGCAGAATGTCCACAGTGTACATAATTTATTTTTTGCACATAACATTCTTGTTTGCTGAATAACTATTTTCAAATAATTACAGATTGGGGTTAGAAAATAACGTCCACATGTCCTACTCTGTGAGGATGGGAGGTATACAAATCTTTAATAGTGACAGAAGTGTATACAGATTAACATATATTGCACCATAGTACTGCAGAGCATAGTAGTGCAGGTATTAATGTACTACTTTTTCCTTTTTATCACAAGTAACCAGGGAGATTGGTCTTTGTCCCCTTCACAACCTGATGTCAGTGTCTCTTCAGGCTCTGATGATGATGGTGGCCAAATTGAGGTACAACTGGGGGTTGCAGAGGCTGAATCAGACGCAAAGGTTGACATCCCTTGTCCACCCTCATTATCACTGTACACAGCCAGTATGCCTATGCATAACCACTCCCCTGAGGCCACAGATATTAAACAGTTGGAGGGCGGGGACATTGAACAGGGAAGTGTGGCTACTGAAGCTTCAGTGTGACTGACGACACTGGCCATAGCCAAACTGTTGGCAAGGTTCCACACAGGTGGGTTTATAGGGGTGCTTCTAGAAGGCCTGCTGTCCCTCAACCACCTGTTGCAAGTATCTCATCACATGTCACTCAGTGTATGTTTAGGGCCATCATGGAGGCACAGGTAAGTTCAGAAAGGAACACCCAATGAATGTTCAGGGTTAAGGATGCAGCACAGTCTGACATCCATGACTACCACCACCATGTTGCTGATACCCAGGACTGGTTGAATGTCACAGTGGAAAGAGGTAGGTCTGAGACAGATCTCATGCTGTCTGACTTGGAACACACATTGTCTGCGATGGAACTTCTGAGTGGAGTTGAGGGTCGTCCTCATGGGCGTAGGTCAGCAACTACATCTGCTGAAAGTCAATGTGGCTGTGTGCAATCACACTCCCATAGTGGCAGTACATCCAGCACTCCACAGGGGAGTGTGCTGCCCCACCAAGCTGTAGCAGACCATGGGCTCTTGGTCCTGGGCATTCCTGTGAATGCCCAGCAGACATCAATCACGCTCAGATAGTAGCACAGCATCTGATCTTGGGTATGGAGGAGCCAGTGCAACTCCTGGCAGAGCCAGTTCTCATGTTCAGGGGTGGAGACAATGAACTGTCAGGTCTACCATGCATGGCTCACAGGTGTCCAACATACAGACATGTAGGGCTAGCACTGACTTTGACTGTGTACATGCAGACACTCACAAACCACTGTCACACTGAGGGCGCCTATAGACACGCGCAACATTTCCATGGTACATCTTGCCTGGTTCCCTTCCTGAGTCCCACACACACTTGCCAATCTAGTGGGTCAGCCTAGGCCTCCTGCACCCCCACACAACACCCTGTGCTAGTGATGATAACGGTGCCACATCCCTATCATCTTTCTCATGGATTCAGGGAAATAAAGCTATGTGTCTGATGTACAGGGTGACTATCTACATTAGTATGAATTCCTTTCATCCATTGGTGCTCTTGACATGCTGCTTGTACTAATCATTTACAGATATTGTACTTTGCCATTTATACTGTGGATAGCATAATAATTTGTGTACGTTACAATATATGCTGTTGTAAGGGCTGCAGAGTCACACAATTGAATGTGTCTCATGGAAATGTTTATGTTTCACTTTCAGGATTGTGTAGTACACACCTATGGCTAAACAGCTACAATCAACCCGTCAACATCAGAGCACAGGATTGAATATCAGCACAGAAGACAAATGTCATCAGAAGGGTAATACAGTACAGGTTCATGGGTTCATAGGTTAATAGGTGTTTACTAGGCTAATGAACACAAGGGCTTCTTTAAGCCTAGCCATGCATCCTAAATATCTGACAAGGTCTGATACCCTTGATAAGTGTAAGCAGGGGTTTGGAAGATGAAACATTTACAAGCAGTGGCCTGGGAGATGAACCATTTAAAGTTTGTCTGTGTCCATTAGAGACATAGGTCCCAAACCAGGGATGAATGTCCTGTTCCCCATCCAATTGTCTAACTTGCAGTTGACTTGCATTAGGGCAGAACTCTGCTTCACATGAATGGGGAGCCTGTTCCACAGAGGGTGTAGTCTATGAGATACACACCTGCCTCTCCAGCATGTCCTGTTTATACCAAAGGCAAGGTGTAGGTCTGTAGAACAGGTAATTCTGGTGCTGTTTGCTTTGTGGATATGCAGGAGGTCCAGAGAAGGGTCTGACAATGTCCTGTATGCCAGGCATCCATCTCTCCTCAAAAGCCTGTAGGAGACAGAATACAGGGATAGGGCCTTATGCTGTCTGCATAGGACATTTTACTTATGCCCTGTATTGGTTTAGTGAGGAATCTCTGTGGATGTTCCAGTTGTCGGATATGCCTGGTTAGGTACATATCAAATGGGGCATTGAACTCAATGACAGGTCTGATGAATGCCGATTACAGTGGAACAATGACTTCCATGGACTTACATGCCATACCTTTGTCTATAAGTTGAACAACATAGAATGATTTCCTCAGTACTGTAGACACATGGCAGTCAAAGGCTAGATTACTATCTATGTGTGTCCCCAAATCCCTGACTACTGGGTCAACTGTTAGAGGTAATACTGTCAATATGACAGTTTCCAGAGGTGGATGAATTCCCAAAGGATAGTATTGTGCATTTCTTGGCATTTAGTGTAAGTCCATGTCTGTCTCAGCCCCTTCTGGACAACACTTATGTCAGTGTGGGTTTCAATGATAGCTCCTAATTTGCAATCATCTGCAAATTTAGTCAGCCAGAGACCGCTGACAGTGGCCTTGACTTCAGAGAAGCAAACACCAAAAATGACTGGAATGAGGACTGATTTGTGAAGGACTCCACTTGTGACTGGCCTCTTTGTAGAAGTGGACTTTCCAATGCTTACTTCCTGGGTCCTGTCTGTGAACCAGTTGGCTATCCAGCGGGTGACATATTAGTTTGTACCTAACTTCTTGAGTTTGTCAACAATGCCTGATGGGGGTATAGTGTCAAATGCCTTATCAGGTCAAGGTAGACAGTGTGAACCATTTCCCCCTCATCCATTGTTTTAGTAACCTTCTCATAGAGGTCCACCAGATTGGGTATGCATGATCTGCCCTTGACAAAACCAAACTAGGTTTGGTCCAGTGTCTAGAGGTGTACTACATCTCTATTGATCATTTTCATGATGATTCTTTCCAAGGTTTTACATATAAGACTAGGGAAACTTCTGGGTCTGTAGTTTACAGGATTTGTAGATGGCCCACCTTTGTGCAGAGGGATGACTGTTACTGCTCTCCATTCATGAGGCACAAAGCTTGTTTGATGGCTACAGTTAAACAGCAATTTCAGAGGCCCTGATAGGTCATGTTTCATGCTAGAAGGCATCCTGGGATATTGTCTGGGCCCATTGATGCAGTGTACTTGGTCTTAGAGAGAGCATTAAGGGCCTGTTCCCTAGTGATAGTAGGGGAATGTATATTTGATGGCATTTCCTGAGGGAAGATTGAGGGGAAGCGAGGGGTAATGTTTGGGCTGAATTTATCAGACAGGAGGTTTGCTATATCTTCTAGCTCATTATGGGTGGTTCCATTTACAATGAGATGAGCACACAATTGTGTATTGCCTTTGAGGTTATGGACATACCTAAAGTATGCTTTGTGGTTGTCATTGGCCTGGGAGCCCAAACTTACCTAAATTTTGGTTTTGGTAGACTTTATTTATCCTCTGATTTTTTTGTTTAGTTTGATGAGAGTGCTTTTATCTTGCTATGTGCTGCACCTCCTAAGTTATACAGCCTATTGATTCTGTGATTCCACCAGGGTGGCTTGATTTTGGGTTAGTACTATACTTCTCCCTGGTGGGTACAGCTGCCTCTATACAGCTATTAACATGCTTGTACAAGGTTTCTGTGAACACTTCTGCATAGGCAGCAGTGTGATCAATGTTTATGGGGGCTTGACATTTTGCCAGGTTGTCACATAATAGCTGGAGGTTAGCCTTTCAGTAGTTCTTGAATATTCCATGTTTAGCTGGGGGTCCATGTTTTATTTTTACTTCAAAGGAGACCATTTTGTGTTCGGACCTTACCAGGGAAGACATTACATTAGAGGGTGTGCGTGACTCTCCCATATTGTTGAGGACCAGATCAGTATGATTGCACCCCTGGTTGGTGTATTGGCTATCTGATCCAGGGAGTTTATGTTTACAAAATCCAGGAATCTCTGTGCTTATATGTTTGGTGTCATATAGGATTCCCAGTTACTAGTGGGGTAAATAAAGTCACCCATTAATATGGTACTGGGTTGGATGGCTAGTGTTTCTAATAAGTTTAAATATATGGTATGGGTTTCTTGGGTCATATTTGTGGGCCTATAGCTTGTATGGAAGTAGTTTTGCACTTTGCCTATGGTGATTTGAACATGGAGCAGCTTCAGTGCATTGTCCTGCTTGACCAGCCTTGAGGTATATTTAGTTTTGATGTACGTAGAGGCACCTCCACCGTTAGTCCCTGCTTGTGAAGTAGCTGGTCTAAATGTGTGGAAGGCATAATAACCTTGCACTGTTGGTGTGCTCTTCCCGTCTTTAAGCAATGTGCCAGTGACTGCACAGATATTAGCATTCTCTAGGGTGAAGAAATCTTCTAAGGGTGAGTTTTTTTGTTTAGACTTCTAGCATTTAGCAGTAATACCTTCAGATTTTCTTGTTTTTGACTTGCTGTGTTGGAAGTAGTTTCAGATTGGCATTGCCTACAAAAGGCACTATGGAGGAAGACAGTTTTAGCTAATATTCAAAAGTCTAGAAGGGAGAGGTGCAGACCATCCCTACCAAAGCAGCATGGTCTGTTGAATATCTCCTTCCATGCTGACAAATATTGCACCCACTTAGAGTGACACCAGAAACCAAGCCAATTATTAATGTCAATGATCTTTGTTTGTATTGTGGCATCATCCTTGGAGAAGGTGAAATGCTGCTCAATTCTAGGCTCACACCAACCTGGGACACATATTCTGAGAGCTCAAAGATGTTTCTGTAGGTATAGTCTAGGGAGGAGTGTCTCAGGTCATGTACTCCCACATGGACTATGACTGAGTCATATAGGATCAGAAGAAGTTACTAGGCTAATGGCCGTTACAAGCCTAGTCAAGTTCTACCCTTATTTCCATGATCAGCACTAATTGCCCCTGTCCAAGAGGGACACAGGTGGGACTCCTGGGGTGAATTTAAGGTTACACATCCAATTGTCCACATTGCGTTTAAAGGGAACCAGTGAGGTGCACTGTTTGACATGAAGTGAGAGTCCATTCCAAAAGTGTGGTAACCTCTAGAAGACAACTATGTCCCTCCAGCATGTTCTATTAATGTCACATACCAGGTTAAGGTCTTTAGAGTGAGTAACCCGTGTACCATTTGATTTGTAGATATGCAGCATTTCCAATAAAGCAGGGTCAAAGATTGCCTTATATGCAAGGCATAGATCACCTCTGAGTAGTCTGTATGAAACAGAATAAAGTGGCAGTGATTTTAGATGATCCACATAAGACAGATGATGAAGACCTTGAATTATCCTTGTGAGGGACCTTTGTGGTCTCCCCAATTGCTGCAGGTGATTGGAAAGGTGCATACCAAAGGGGAATTGTACTCCATTACTGGCCTGATGAGGGGAGGGTACAAAGAGGTTATAACTTTTTTTCTGGCTGCAATTCCCTAACTTAGGAGATGAGCAATATAGAATGCCCTTCTTACCACTGTGGAGACATGGTGATCAAAGGTAATGGCGCTGTCAACTTGTGTGCCCAGGTCTGTCACCAGTGAGTGTGTACTTAGGGTTTTGTTACTGATGTGGTAGTTAGCAGAAACATACCGTTTACTGAGAGGGAGTATAATTTTTTTTGCATTGAGTTTAAGGACATAACTTTGGCAGCAATCATTTGTTTGTGTAAGACCCTCTTGAATGATGTTGACATAGTTTGGAGATTCTATGACCACTCCCAGTTTGCAGTCATCGGCAAACTTTGTCAGCCACAGACCTTTAGTTTTAGCTTGTACTTTGGAGAAATAGATTCCAAACAGTAGAGGTCTCAGGACAGATCCCTCTCGAACATCACTGGTTACAGGTCAGCTGTTGTAGGTAGATTAACCTATTTTGACTGTATAGGTTATATCAGTGAGCCACTTAGTGAACAATCTAACAATATAAGGATTGATACCTAGCAGGGTGAGTTTATCAATGATGCCTGAGTGGAGGATAGTGTCAAACACCTTGGCTATGTCTAGGTAGGCTGTATGCACATATTTCCCCTCATCAAGAGCCTTGGTGACTGTCTTGAAGAAGTCCACAAGGTTTAACAGGCATAATCTCCCTTTGACAAATCCAAACTGAGTAGGGGCAAGTGTTTGGATCTTACTTATATATTTGTTGATAAGGTTCGTGATGATTTGCTCCATGGCCTTGCAGATAAGGCTAGTCAGGCTAATTGGTCTATAGTTCCCAGGGTCTGTGGAAGCACCACTTTTGTGCAAGGGAATAATGGTGGTTGTATTCCTTTCAGTTGGGATGAAGCCAGTGCTTAGACTATGATTGAAAAGAGTACCCAATGATGTTGCTAATTCTTGTTGGAGCCCATGTAGGAAGCACCCTGGGATATCAGGTCCCATAGATGCTATGTTTTTGCCCTTAGAGAGGGTGTTTATGACCTGCTGTTTAGAGATACAAGGTAGGGACAGGTGTTAGGGATGTCATGGATATGTGTGGCGGGGACAGGGAAGTGACATTTTCACAGAACCTGTCAGCTATCAGCTAACAGGTTAGCTATGTCCACAGGCTCAGTATATGTGGTATCATGAACTACCAGTTTGGCACAAGTCTGGGCTCTTCCTTTTAGGTTACGGATGTAACTAAAGAATGCCTTATGGTCATCCTTAATTGAGGAAGCTATTTTGAATCCATAGTTTGCTTTGGAGGATTTCACAAGAAGTCTTATTTGCTTGTTTAAGCTGAGGAAGGAGTGTTTCTAGTTTAGGGCTCACTCCCTTTTACTCTTAGACAGCAATTTCTTCCTCTTATTGTAAAGCATGTTAATGGCAGTTGTCCACCAGGCAGGTTTGCTCTTCCTTGAAGAGCTTGTTTTAGACCTATCAGGTACGGCTGAGACAATCCAGTTACACAGGTGTTTGTATAAAGCACTGGTGTAGTTGCCAGTTCTACCTGAGGGGGGAGGGGCAGTACAGTTATTTATACCATCCCATAAGAGGTAATAATTTGCTTTGGGGAAGAGTTTTAGTTTATTTGCTGCTGGGAGGGGTCAGTGTGTTAGTTACTTTGAATGAAACTGATTTGTTTTCACATTTCACTAGGGAAGACCTCACAGTGGGGGGTGCTACAGTGGTCCCGATATGGTAAACACCAGATCCAGGATGTTGGCATTTGTGGGGGTGTCAACCACTTGGTACAGTGCATTGGAGTTAACGAAGTCAAGGAACCTATGGGCAAGGGAGTTAGGGCACTAGTAATTCACCCAGTCAATGGATGGGTAATTAAAGTTGCCCAAACCAGGGTGTTTGGATGTATCTTGATAGACTCAAGTAGATCCAAATAGGCAGAGTGAGTGTCGTAATTCATGGAGGGGATCCTGTAGCTGGCAATGACTTGAATAGATGACTTACCAACAGTTAATTGCACCTGAAGTATCTCCAGGATATCCTACTGTTTAACTAATCTGGAGGTGTATTTATCTTTAATGAATATCGATATACCACCTCCTTTAGTTTTCACGCCTTCAATTTGTGTCTGAATGTGTGGAAGCAGGTGTATCCTGGTATGGTTTGGGTGCTATCCACAGCCTTGAACCAGATCTCCATGACTGCACAAATGTCTAAATCTTCCAAGGTGAGGACTGCTTCCAATGAGTTCAGTTTCATGTTAAGACTCCTAGTGTTTAGCAGCATACCATTGAGGTTGTTTTTGTATGGAGTTTCACATTGGGAATTTTCTCATTGAGACACTGCCTAAAAAAGGCACACTATGGGGTGGCAAAAGCCATGGCCAGTAGCTGAAATCCCAGGAATGACAGATGAAGACCATCTCTGGCAAAACATCGAGGTTTGGCTGTTTTTATAAGGAGTTTCACATTGAGAATTTTCTCACTGAGTCAATCCTAAAAAAGGCACTATGGGGTGGCAAGAGCCATGGCCAGTAGCAGAAATCCCAAGAATGACAGATGAAGACCATCTCTCTGGCAAAACATCGAGGTCTGGCAGTCATGTCATCCCAGGCTGACAGATACTGTATCCCCTTAGAATGACACAGGAATTGAGCTAATTATTGAAGTCAATCATTCATTTTCTGTTTGTATTGAGGCATCATCCTAGGTGAAGGTAAAATGCTGCTTAAGGCTAGGGACAAACCTGCCTGAGACACATAGTCCAAGAACTCAGTCATGTCTTTCTTCATATAGTCCAGAGAGGTATGTCTCAAGTCATTCACACCAACATGGACTATGACAGAGTCACAGCAGAGCCTATTTTTGAGATGTGAGGCATGTGTGATATGGTGGATCCTGGCACCTGACAGACAGCTGACCATGACTTTTCCCTATCCAGCCTGGTGAGAGGGGCATCTGTGTTGCTCACAATAGAATCACCTATGACTAATATGTTTTGTTTTGTGTTTTGCCTTAAGGGTGTCACGGGTGAGACACTGGTGCGAGAGCTATTATGTGTGTTGTGTTCTGCAGTGGAAGTATTATATGTAGCATGCTTGTGTTTGGGAAGTCTCTGGTGTTTATTTATGTTTCTGTTGAGGACCACTACATATATAGGAATGTGTGCTGTGGGTTTGGGTGGAGTGGGAGGTGAGGTGTGCATGCTGACAGCCTGCTTATTGTCATATGTACTGACTGGTGTGTGAGAGAGCATGTATTCAAGGCTGTTAATATAGCTGCATTCCTGACATGTTGAGTTTGTGCTACTTCTGGTCCAGTGACATGAGCGCATGCATAATGTGGTGGAGCCTAACCCCTTATAAGCAACTGACAGTCCCTTTCTCCTTACTCAGCTTGGTGAGAGAGACATTAGTGTGTCTCATAATGGAGTCTCCAATGATTAAAATGTTGGATTGTGTGGTGGCTTGCCTTATGGGCTTATAGGTTGAGCCTCCATGAGATGTAGCTCTATGTTCTATGTGTTGATATGGGTGTTATTTTTACAGAGTGCATTTGGGGCTGCTGAGAGTATTTATTATCTGTACTTCATCTATGAGGTATTTGTGATTTATGAAGGTTACATTTCAGTGCATCAGTATATGTATGGTTTTAACTGTGTGTGATGGGTGCGGAGTGTGCACTACTGACTACATTATTGACATTAGGAGTACTTTCATGTGAGTGCTTTGCTTCCAGTGACATTGTGTAACTACATCTCTCACATACATTATCCATTTGTTTGAGAATGAACTGGTTGTCCATAAACATGAGGCAATTTCTACATTGACTCAGGATGCCCATGTCCATCAAGGTGGTAACAGTCACAGAGGAAAAGTTCATATCCATGGCAACATAGCCTTTTTTATTGATTAAACAGGTGTACTGAGAATATTAATCAATGTCAAGAGAATCCATTTTGCAACTATGGGGACAGTGTTTGCCACTGCAGGCTAGTTGTCCTGTGTGCAATTCAGTATTGAAGTAAATTCCATCATGCTTTCCCAGGAATAATGTCACTCAAGTTGTCTTGAGTCTGTACAGAGCACTGCCAAACACTTGAGGAAAAACTAATACATAGACCCTGAAAAGTAAAGGATGAAGTATTTAGGCAGTTATTCTGAAGTTAGAAACAAATCAAGCAGTGCTTACTGAAAACAAAGAATCACCTTGTCAAGAATACTGAAAAGAGGGGAGTCGCATGAATGCCTGACCACTATAACTGCTGGTCTCTCCATGGCCTCACTGTACTGAGATACAATGCTCCTTTTCTTTTTCCTCTCACCAGAAACAAAATGTTAGCACAATCCCAAGATAAGAAGCAGGCCACAGCCTGTTTGTTGATCCACACTGTTGTCCCAGATGATGCAAGGGTCTGTAAGCTTGTTGTAGTCTTTTCCGTGTAGATGCCTTGAATAGCAGCCAGACCAATCAGTTCAGTTTTGCATGTATTATGCTTTGGGTTCCAAAGTTCATAGGATGTGACTAAGGTAGTGACCTGATGGTGATAAGGAGCATAGCTACTGCATCATGATATAATGTTCAATGTCAGGTGACATGGATGCCCAAGGTTGGTCTAGTGAGGTCCACAGTGGCAGTTATCCATGTTAGATAACAGTTTCACAGCAATTCATGCAGCCTGCCCTTCAACAGGGCAATGGAGGTGATCTGCTTGACATGGATTTGAGGCCTAGTGGAGAGGAGTGTCCATCTTTGGGAGATGTTCCTTTTCCCTCCAGCATGGCCAAAGTACTTACCTCAAAGTTTTCTGTGCATGTACATACATCCATAGCTTCACAGCAAAGAGTGCCTACAGAGAGTGTGTTTTATGCTGTGAACCCCAAGGGTGTAGCAGCATGACCTTTACTTTGCTGGAGCTGTACATTGTCACATCTGTAAGCATGCTCTTACGACCCTGCCTAATAACAAGATTATGGTTCAGGCAGGTACCATATGCCTGGCAAAGCAGCATACTCAATCCACCTTGTTACCCCACACTGTCAGGTATGGTTGTACCTTAGAATGACACCATGAAGTTAATAATATCTTACAAGTAAGCATCTGTCACGCCACTACCTAACCATGGCCTGCTTTGACGTATACATAAGCAATAATCTATTGCTACTGGCATTAGTAGTGTCTGTTAAAGAGAAGTAGACAGCATCCTATAGGCTGATGTAAAATGCTCTGACTAACATCCACACACACCAAGTTAGCAATAGTGAGAATAGTACCCCTACCTATCTATGTTTATAGAATACTGCACAGCACACACCAAGTTGGCTACATTAATAGCAGAACCCCTACCTCCCCAAGTTTACAGTCTACAGAACGCAGAACATATTACGCATACCATGACACAAGTTTGACATTAACATGACATTAGTTAATCTTATAGTAGATGACATCAGCAGGCCATGTGGAAGACAACAGTTTGGAGGCCTGCATCAAGTGCAAGATCCAGAACAGTGCAAAATCATGCCAGCTTAGAATTCACACTTGTCCTGTCAGGAGATGTACACACATACACAACAAGTGGTTAAAGTGAGATTAGAAACCTCTTCCTCTCTAGTTTTACACACTATATAGTACCGTATTTAACATACATGCCACAGCTCAATTCTGACATTAACCTGGCTTTAGGTAATCTTATGGTAGATAACATCAGCAGGCCTTGTGGAAGACAAGAGTTTGGAAGCCTGCATCACCTGCAAGGCCCAAAAGAGTGCAAACACATACCATTGGGTAAGTCAGTGTGGGATTCATATGTATACTCTCCTTCACAGAGTAACAAACACAGTTGACTGCAGTGAGATTAGAGCACCTACTTATCTAAGTTTACAGACTACAGAACACTGTACTTAACACACACACATCACAGCTCAAGTCTGACACTAGCATGGCTTTAGGTAATCTTATGGTCAATGACACCAGCAGGCCTTTTGGAGGACAAGAGTTTGGAGGCCTGCATCAAGTGCAGGGGCCAAAAAAGTGCAAACACATACCACTGGGTAAGTCAGTGTGGGATTTACACTTGTTCACTGGGGATATATTACACACACATACACACCAAGTGAACTGGAGTGAGATTCAACCCCCTACCTATCTAGTTTTATAGACTACAGATCACAGTACTGAATTAATCCTAGAGGACCTAACCAAGCCCTGCATTGAACAGCTTGGGAGGCCTACAGAGTCACATTGTTTCTTACTGTCATCTGCGCCTAGTAGGCTAACAGTCAGATAACTGTTTTGTAGCCTAGCTATGTGACAACAGTACCAGTTTTGGGCATATGTGTCTGTTTGCATTTGGATGGGCAAAATCAATTTGCCCTATCCATGAGTGAGCAGACAACATTGTATATTACACAACTTGTTCAGTTGTTGATGTATATGGGTGCTGTTGCTGGCATACATACAAACATGTGATTTCACAATATATGTACATATTTGTACACTGTGCTATACATTTTCAAGGTTTCCACATGCTGTCTTAGGGAGACATGGTAAGACTCTCCACTGTCCAGATGTTTGCAGCCAAGTATACAGGTTTGACTCATATTTATGTGTGTTTCACACTAAATTGTGGTTTGCTGTCAAATGTGGCATCATTTGCACATGATGTGAAAGAAGACTGCCAGAAATCAGTACTTCAGATATCCCAATAGTACACCAAATGCAGCTCATGTTATTCTATGGACTTCCACATTTTGTAAGTGCATTATCTAATGTTGAGCCCTTCCTTTCGGTCCTTTGTCCAACATAATATATGGCACATTGCAGCTTTATTCTTCATGATTTGGGTATGTAGAACAATACACACATACACGCACACTCACTCACACACACAGATACACACACACACACACACACACACACACACACACACACACACACACACACACACACACACGTATATATGTACAACATAATATATATATATATATATATATACACACACACACACACACACACACACACACACACACACACACACACACATTTTTTTCTGGGAGGAGCAACAGATTTGTGCTCTGCTTAACTAAGTATACAAGCATGTGCAGTGGCATTTTTGGATTGTTTGTGTGCTGCTATGCAGTGCACAAGTGGGAGGTGCATCACCTACATTAGAAACATACTGTTCCATAAACTAACTCCAGCCCATGCCTAGCTGTACTCCAGGCCAGGATTTTGTTTGCTACATGGCGTGACCTCTGTCCCTGTTTCTGCACTGCTACACTTCTCACAAATTGGCTAAGACTTTTTAAATAGGTCTTAGACATGTGGCACAGGGCACAAATGTGTAATTAAGATATGAAAGAGGTTAATAACAGTATACCACACACAGAGTCACAGTTTGTAAACACAACTTATTACTAGTTCACATCCAAAATATCTGCATACCTCAGGATTAGAGCCCTAGACACCATCACACATGCTGACTGCCTTAGTCCTTTGAGCCACATAAGCTGCTTGACAGAAAGTGGATCATTCATCACATAATCACCCGCATAAATATGTACATTGCTATTCCTCAGTTATCTAACACATACAATGTAAGATCAGATTCAATATTACTGTCCTGAGACTGTGTGGCATACTAATTGTGTCAAATGCTCATATAGCAAAAATGAGTTACTGTTATGGCAGCTACTATGGGACACTGCTGTTTTGAGGGGTGGGAGAACAAACCCCATGTTCTGCTAGGATACACACTAGTCTGACTATCATGTAACATCACTGTCTAACATCTCCCTTGAATGAGGTACTAGTAATCTGTTCCAGTAGGACTGCATGAAAATTCCATGCATGAGGCCTACTGATTACAAATGGACACATGATAGTGGAATGGGTGTTTGTAGTCCCATTTGGATGTAATTTCTGTCCAAATAGCCCACTATAGTTACTTGTATAATCTACCAGGTCCATAGCTACAGTGACGTATCATAATAGTCCATTAGAATACTGTGTAGGTTATGGACTTACCTTGCAAATGCAGCAGTTGACACAACTGTAGTTCAAGGCTAACTTTGTCTGATGCAAGAAGTATACAGCCAATACATGGATATGTACAGGATGTGTGAGTTGGCTGGCATCAATATTAATATATGTGTGTGAGTAGGAGTAAGGTGTGAGTCCCTAGGTTGTCAGTGAATGTGCTATGCATTGTCTCTTTGCCAAAGCGAGGGCATACAGAGTACACCTACATCTGCTTACAGGGACATCAACAGGGAGTTCCTCCTCTGAGTCCTCGTGTGGCTGTGGTGACCTAGACACTTGTGGGGGGCTGTGTATCCCTTCTTTTTGCTGATCCTGCTGCAGTTGTTTTCACATGATCAAATTGTGCAATATAGCACATACTGTGAATATTTGTGCACATGTAGGTGGAGAATACTGCAGGGCTTCACCAGATACATCAAGGCTCCAGAACCATGACTTCAGAAGCTGAAACACACTCTGTGATGTTCCCAGTTTGTGCATGTGCCTCATTATGGCGTTCTTCCATGGGTGTGTGTGCATTTCTGATGGATGTCATCATCCACCATTCCAGAGTGTAGCCAGCATCCCCGAGTAAATGGCCCTGTGGGATGTCCCCCCTAGCAAACATCTAGTACAGCTGTGATGTGTGCCATATATAGGAGTCATGATAATTGCCAGCACACACATTCATGATAATCCCCTGGGCATTGTACATGACTTGGCAGCAGTCTATGGCACCTAGTACTTCAGGGAAGTGTGCTACAAAGTAGAAGTGTTACATATTGCTGGCCCTCACCTTAGGGGAAATGGGAAAATATATGTGCTCCCTGGCATGTGGGAGCATAGCATCCAGGAATTGGTGGAGTATCCTGGATGCAGATGCCTGTGACACCCCCATTATGTCCCCAGCTGGTCTTTGAAAAGTACCTGTAGCTAGTATCCTAAGAGTTACACATACCTTAGTTTCCATGGGTTCCCCTCTGTTAGCTCTGGCTCTGTGTTGAGGGTGGCAGAGCTCACTGAGTTCTTGTAATATGTCCCTGTCCACCCTGTAGCGCTCTACAATCTCCATCTCTTGTAGCCCCTGGAAGGTTACCCTGGCCCTGAACACTCTTCTCAGCCTAGGCCTATTGTCAGCAGTACCAACAGCATTTACTTCAGCATCTAGCACATGCAGATGTAGAATAGCTGCAGCAGCCCCTATTATCTTAGTTAAAATTTCCAAGTCCTTACTCCAGTGTCTCAGAGTTGTTGTTATTTGTCTTTTGGCTTTTTCCAGTTAGGGGGCGCCACAGTGAACTCCGGTCCGCTAATGATTGGCAGTAGATTTTCATGAACGCCGAGGTGCCAGTTCGACGTCCAACCTTCAATTAAGGCACGTCCATTTACGCATGTCTTTCAAATGCCCACCCAACCATGGGGAGGACATGCAGACTCCACACAGAAGGCACTCCAGCCGAGAATCGAACAGGAGATCCTCTTGCTGTGAGGCAACACTACTGCTGCACCACCGGGAAAATCAGAATGTAGGGAGTATGCATACTCTATACAGTTCTGAAGTAGGTCCACCATGTGGGATTATCTAATTATGATGCAGTTTACCTGCTTAACTGACATGATTTAAAGGCCCTACTTTAGTTCATGACGTGGCACTGTGTGCAGCACCACACAGCATAGCTATATAAAATTAGAAGTTATGTACTCACCATAACGTTCCATCTGAGTAGGTACTTTATTTGTCTGCAACCTGTGGGTCTCGGATCCGACCTCAGATCCGACCGGCAGCTTTCCAAGCTTCAAGATCTGAGCTCCTAGCTCCTCCCCTCTACCCACAATCCCCTGTCACCACCACACTACCTCAGATCGGTTTTGCTGTATCACCTGAAAAACCTGTAATAAACAGGTTCAGATATTCTCAAGAATCATAAAAGATCCTAGAAACCCGATCCAGGTTAGGGGGATGGCAGGGGGGGATGGTTGCAGACAAATGAAGTACCTACTCAGATGGAACGTTATGGTGAGTACATAACTTCTAAATCTGAAGTAGTTACTTCATTTGTTCTGCAACCTGTGGGACAGAGTCCCCAGCTACCTAAACAAAGAAACCTGGGTGGTCTATGGAAGGATATTCTGAAGCACCGCGGAGCCAAAGGACGCCCTCCTTCTAGATATCATGTCCAGCTTATAATGAGAAATAAACGTATGAGCAGAAGACCAAGTGGCTGCTGAACATATGTCGTCCAACGGCATCCTGGACCAGAAGGCTGCAGAAGTTGCAATGGACCTTGTGGAATGTGCACGAATTTTAAATGGGGTTGTTTTGCCCGATGCCTTATAAGCCTGAGAAATACATTGACAAATCCAATTAGCCAGTGTCACTTTGGATATAGGTTTTCCCATGGATGACGGAGCAAATGACACAAACAGTTGATCAGCCTTACGAACGTCTTTGGTCCTGTGCAGGTAAAAACGCAACTGTCTATGTACATCTAGTGTATGCAACATGTATTCTCCCTTATTTTGAAAATTTTTGAAAAACACTGGCAGATTGATAGTCTGATTGATATTTGCCACAGATGCCACTTTTGGTAAAAAAGACGGGTTAGTCCTGAGAGACACTCTGTCATTGTGAAAAATAAGATAGGGAGGTTTCATGCACAAAGCTTGGAGCTCTGAAACCCTTTTAGCAGAAGTTATGGCTACCAAGAATGCTGTTTTCCAGGACAGAAAATTAAGGGGTACAGAAGCTGCAGGTTCAAAAGGAGGATTCGTTAAGGCTTGCAGAACAAAGGTTAAGTCCCAAGGGGGAGTCACGGATTTCACTGGTGGCTTGAGAAGGAAAACGCCACGCAAGAATGTCTTACACAATTTTGTAGACGCTAGAGATCCTAATCCATCTCCCACATGAAAATGGGATATTGCTGCCAACTGTACTTTTACCGTTGATGCACTGGCCCCTTGTTCAAATATCATGGACAAAAAATCCAAGACTGTAGGAATCGGAACAGTAAAAGGGTTGAGACCCTGGCTGTTAGCCCAGATAGAAAATCATTTCCACTTGCTATTATAGATTTTCCTGGTGGACGGTTTATGAGCCGCTACCAGAATAGTTTTCACTGGTGACGAGATACCAGGAGTCCTTGCCATTAGTGGAACTGGATCAACCAAGCTGCGAGCTTGAGGTTTACCAGGTTCGGTGTTGGGCACCCCGTTGGGTGCGATATCAGATGTGGAATGGGATCCAGGATTAAAGGGGAGGAGAGACTGTGAGACCACAGGTATGGAAACCAGATTTGACGAGGCCAGAATGGGGCTATGAGGATAATTTTGCTCCCCAACCGTGCGGCTTTCTGAATGAGCTTCACCATGAGCGGAAGCAGGGGGTAAGCACAGAGTAGACCGGGAGGCCAAGCATGAATCAGAGCGTCTCTGGGGCTCTCCCCTTCTGAGGGAAGAAATGCGAAGAACTCGCTGCATTTTGTGTTTTGGGGGGGTAGCAAAAAGATCGCAGCAAGGCCAACCCCACTTGTGGAAAATTTCCTTCGCAACTTTCGGATTGAGAGACCACTCGTAAGGACTGAGAATTACTCGACTCAATTTGTCTGCCAGAATGTTGGATCGTCCCAGAATGTGCATTGCTATCAGAAAGCGGTTGGTGGATATCGCCCATTCCCAAACTCTCATGGCTTCTCGACAAAGAGGGTAGGATCTGGTTCCCCCTTGTTTGTTTACATACCAGACCACTGACATATTGTCTGTCTGTATTGCAATCGTTCCTAGAGGTAGAAGGTCTTGGAGAGCCTGCAACGCTAGAAGCACCGCTCTCATCTCCAGAACATTTATGTGCAAGGCGGTCTCCGACAAGGTCCACGTACCTTGGACGTTTCTGCCCAAACAATGCCCCCCCCCCACCCTAGGCGAGAAGCATCCATGGTTAACGTGGCCTGGGGAGGGGGAATCACAAAGGGTCTCCCTTGCCTGAGTTCTGGGGAGTGAAGCCACCAAAGGAGGGATTCCCTGCAAACCCTGCTCAGGGGGATGAGAGTGTTCAATGGGTGGAGTAACAGTGACCATTGAACTTGGAGTGTCCACTGTAATATACGCATCCTTAGGCGAGCATGGAGAGAGAGGCCGATAGCTGCTGCCATCGAGCCTAGTGCTCTCAGAACTAACTCTGCCGGCGGAGCTTTGGTGCGAAGAAGAGCCAAAACTTGGAGTGAGAGGCTGGACAGCCTGTCCGAGGTCAAGAAGGCCCGAGAAGATCGGGAATCTAGCCTGGCTCCTATGAAATCTAATGCTTGCACAGGATGAAGAAAAAACTTCGGTATGTTGACTGAAATGCCCAAGCTGTCGGCAAGAGACAGAACATAGTCCCTCACAGTACAAAGTTGATGCCTGTTGGTTGCTGTGAGGAGCCAGTCGTCTAGGTACGGAAAGACCCTTATGCCCTGAAACCTCAGGTGGGCCGCAACCACTGCCATGACTTTGGTGAACACCCTGGGGGCTGAGGTGAGTACGAACGGAAGGACCCTGAACTGGTAATGACTGGCCCCTAGCCGGAAGCGGAGGAACTTCCTGGACCGTCTGTCCATTAGAATGTGGTAGTACGCGTCCTTGAGGTCTATAGAGCACATCCAGTCATTCTCCTGCATTAAGGGGAGAATAGATTGTAGAGTGACCATCCGGAACTTTTCTTTGGGGACAAACATGTTCAGGGCGGACAAGTCTAGAATGGGCCTGAGGTCCCCCGTCTTTTTTGGCACTAAAAAGAACCTTGAGTAGTAGCCCGATCCGGATTGGTCTGGGGGGACCCGCTGGATGGCTCTTTTTCCTAACAAATTTGAAATCTCTACAGTCGCCGCCTCTCTTTGATTGGGTGGGACATCGGGGAGGCGACCACCTGAGGGAGGGCGAAATAGGAAGGGAATTTTGTAGCCTCTGGATATAATTCGGAGCACCCATCGATCGTTCGTGATGGACTCCCACATTGGCAGGTGCTTCGTTAAATGCCCCCCGACTGCCTCCAGAGCTGGACAGTTGGGTAAGCCCTCAGGGCTGCTGCGCGGGTCTCTCGGAGAAAGGCTCCCTAGACTCGAAGTTACGCGGTCCCCCTCTGCCTCTGGGCTGGCATCCACCCTGCCCTCCTCTGCCTCTGGAGGGCGCGGAGTCCAAAGTTGGATAGGATTGCTGAGACTTGCGGAACCACAGCTTCTTTTGCCCCCTCTGATTCCTTGAGAAGGAACATTGGGGGCTCGAGAAGCGGACTCTGACCGCACACAGCGTCTTCCCATCCTTCTCGCTTTGGACTAGTGTATCGCGTACGGTCTTGCCAAAAAGCGAAGAGCCGTCAAAGGGTGCGTTTGCGAAGGACGCCTTGAAAGGTTCCACGAAATTACAAAGGTGGAGCCAGGCGTGGCGTCGCAAGACAACACCTGCCCCGCTGGTCCTTGCGGCTCCCTCCGTAGCATAAGACAGTAGCTGCATGGACGTATTTGAAATGGACTTGAGAATGGCCATACGAGTCGAGAACACGGTTTTGTCCTCGACCGACATGGACTCTGGTGGAGCTGCAGTGTATTCCTTGATCAAATCCCATTGCAGCCTGATGACATGCGCCATATAATTCAGCACCCTCACAGAGAAGGTTGCTGAAGCAAAGGTCCGCTTCCCTATACGGTCCAGCGCCCGGGACTCCTTGTCCGGCGGGTGGACCGTGGAGCTCTCCTGGGAGAGTTGTCTCTTAGTGGCAGCAGCCACCAACATGGCATCAAATGGAGACCCTTTGGCCCAAGCCTGCCTATCTGAAGGGGGGCTAAGGATTTTATCCGGCCAGCGTGGGATAGGCTCCATGGTGTCGGGTTCCTGCCAAGCCCTGGTAGTCAGGAGATCTACCAGGGGATCTGCCGGTGGGGACACCCAGGAGGTAGATGGGCCCGCTTCAAACACCTCCAGAAATACGGACTCATCCGAGGAAGGTTTTTGGGCAGACCCCCCCCCCAATACGCAACATTTCCATGATGTCTCCAAAGGAGACATCCTCGGGGGTGACCTTGGGGAACCTTCCCTTTCCTCTAAGTCCGTATCTGTGGTGACGGACTCGGGGGAGTTCATGTGCCTCCTTTTACATGGCCGTTTACGAGGCACCTCCTCTGTGGGACTATCAGAAGAAGGCTCGTCAACGGTCTCTTGTTCCTCCGTGGGAACCAACTGGAGGGTCTGAGCAGGCTGTCCTGGTGGAAGGATGATGGAAGATAGACCCGTATGCAGTGAGGGAGCAGAAGGATCCAAAGCCCGAGTCGGGCACCTGGAAGACCTCGACAGTACCCTCTCCACTACCTCGAACGCCGAGGGAGAACTACTCTCTTCTGGCCCCGAGAGCAGTCTCCTCGGCTCTGAGATAGGGATCGGGATCGGTGCCGAAGCCATCGGATCCGAAAGGGAGGTGCTCTCTGACATAGGCGGTGCCGAAGATGCACCCGCTCCCACAGATCCGATGCCCAGCCCACGGCCCCGAGAGCTCGGATCCGAGATACTCGAGGGTATGGTCGGCATCGAGAAGGCTTGGGCCACCGGCACCGACAAAACCCCGGCTCCGAAAGGGCCTGGATCCGAAGACTCCAAAACACGGATCCGGGTTGAAGAAGGAGAAATCAGGGCAAATATTGAAGCTGCACTCCCCCCCCCCCGTGGGGGGGAGGCAGGAGCACCCCCATCTGCATTTGGGTCTGCAAAAACCACCGCATCATCCTGTCCATATCGGCGTCGGAGAGAGACCTAGTAGATCTAGAGGAGGTAGTAGAGGCAGGCCTGGAAGGCCGCCTCGACGACCTCGAGGGTGATAGGAGCTCCACCTCTGGCTCCGGCGAGAAGGAAGGAGATCGGAGCCGAAAAGGAGAAGGTCCGGACACCCTCGGAGGCGATTTAACAGTCTTCGAAGGCGGAGCCGAGGGATGAGGCTCAGCTCGCCTCTTGTGTCTGTGCTTCTCCCTGTGCTTTTCCCTAGAAGGAGAAGACTGAACTTCCCTCGTACTCAAGGCAGTAGTGGGAGGTTGAGTCCCAGCCTGAGTCGAGGGGAATCAGGGGTGCTGAAGCTACCTGGGCAGCCTGCACCTTGGAGGGAGAGGAGGAAGAGGCCTCCACCAGGGGAAGCCATCCCGCCAGAATAAGCCTGTTCCTCCTGTCCCTCACAGCCCAGGGGTTGAAGGCTGCGCAAACCTGGCAGTAAATGGGCAACCCCCAGGCATATAACGCAATGAGTGTGGCCATCAGCTGGGGAAAGCTTATGGCCACACCCAGTGCACTTTGAAAAAATAGCTTTATGGCCTTCGGCCATTTTCCTGACACACACACTCACACGCCCAAACACCTAGGGGAGGGTTAACTGAATAAAACGCAATCCCAAAAATAAAAAAGGGCAGAGAAACACTCTCAACACTCTTCTTTTTAACTTGTTAAAGTTTTAAGAAAATTTCTTGAAAAAAATTCACTTCCCTGCTACTAAGCTCAGGAGCTCTTCTCAAGATGCTTGTGATTCAAGCCGCGGCAAAAACGATCTGAGGTAGTGTGGTGGTGACAGGGGATTGTGGGTAGAGGGGAGGAGCTAGGAGCTCGGATCTTGAAGCTTGGAAAGCTGCCGGTCAGATCCGAGGTCGGATCCGAGACCCACAGGTTGCAGAACAAATGAAGTAACTACTTCAGATCTGTATATTATTAATTAAATATATCTGGTTTCCATTTATAGCTGGCTACCTCATGACTGAGACGTGGGTGGTCTGATTGTTTGAACAAGCTATGCTATGCCCAAACCATTTGCCATAAGCGGAACACTGCACAAACATGCAACTAAGCACAAGATATCCTAAAGGTGACATGACACACCCCCCTGATGTTATCCACATCCAGTGGGAATATAAAAACCATATAGGCCTACACAAAGTGGATATGTGTATATGGTTGCTCCCTTTAGTGATTCAATACATCCACGGCATTTACCCCTCATTTGCATAATAGTTGTGCTGACAGCCTGGAAATTACATGGTTCATAGCCATGTAAGCTGGGTAACAGCACAAAAGCATGATTGTACAGACCCAACACAAAGTCTTACAGTACATTTGTCTAGAATATATTATGTGTTCTTTTACAAATTCTGATTTTATTTTTGTGTGAAGCATATTTGTGCAATGTGGCGCATAGTGCAAACATGCAGAAATTTTTTAAAAAGTATTAATTTCACTTAATTCCTGCTGTTTTCAGACATCCACAGTGTATGATTTGAACATTTATGTATGTGATCTTACCTTTTCAGGGGAATTATGCCCATATTTGTGGACTTTTACATCCCCTTCTTTCAGTGTAGCTTCCTGTACATGGAAAATTTCTGCCTACACTACTAACACGGACACAGAGACTACACAGATGCATTACAGCTTGCTGGATCATGCCAACTGGTTAATCTACATAGAATTTAGCTACATAAGCCAATGAATTGCATGAAAGATTCCCTAGTTGTGGGTGCATGCATGTGACTGCACACTGCTGCATGGAGTTTATTGAATCTAAAATTGTTTGCGCTCATGTGTGCATCACACAGCGATGTGCACACAGGAAAAAACTTTGTGTAAGCTTTATTGAATTTCCCCTTATGTTTACTCTTGCTACACAAAGTCAAACATTTGGGAATTCAGCAATTCTAATGAGTTCTCACCTCACTTGTATCTTCACCATGCTCAGAGGCCTGAATGATTCTACACAATAAAAATGTACCCATGTAGCTAGGGAACTTGGAGGTGAGGAGAGTTGTGTATGTGGAGAACATATAGCATTGTTATTCATTTTTATTAATCTGCACAGAAGGCTTCTGATCTTGCTAAGGTATGATTGTATTTTCAAGTACATGCTAAATGTGTTAAGGTGACAAAGATAAAAAAAATTATATATATATATATATATATATATATATATATATATATATATATATATATATATATATACATTAGAAAATGGAACTTTATCTGTAGGCACTTCTTATGGTTCACTACTGGCATAGGCAGTTCTGGCAGGCATTTTACTTTCTCAGATAGACAGCCCTTATTAATTTTCATCGCAAGTGTTATTGTTACAACTGGTTGTCTTACACTCTTCTTATGTTATTTCAGGGAAATGCAGTGTA
The DNA here is from genome assembly GCF_019279795.1 of Protopterus annectens. NCBI lineage: Eukaryota > Metazoa > Chordata > Ceratodontiformes > Protopteridae > Protopterus > Protopterus annectens. Next base: position 167,614,765 of record NC_056736.1, read on the forward strand.
CTATATTGTCAATGACACAAAGGCATTATGCTTCTAAGATGGCCTATTGAGACTCCAGGGGAGTGCTGGGCACAGTGAGAGATGACTGGTAGTCATATAAAATTGACTTTTCTTTTGTAAATGTGTTCTTTCTACAGTAAACAATACATTCCTCCATTGGTATTCCTTGTTTTGGAGCAAATATTGGTTTGTGTGTGAGTATGATATGGTACAACCACATAACCTTAAATTTTAATAACTGAACTGTGTGTCTTCAGTGGTTAATATTGAAAATACAGTGTGTGTGTGTGTGTGTGTGTGTGTGTGTGTGTGTGTGTGTGTGTGTGTGTGTGTGTGTGTGTGTGTGTGTGTGTGTGTATATATATATATATATATATATATATATATATATATATATATATATATATATAAGCAGGAATTTCATTATGTGATATTTATATGTTGTATCCTTCTCTGTTTTATGTCACATAGGATTATGGCACCCAGGCATACAAATACATGTAAACCCCCTTTCAATGATTCAGAAAATGATGTAATAGTGCAAGCATTCAGGTGCCATGGTGCCCTTCTGCATGAGAAAGGAGGTGGAGATATGGCTGGCAGGATGCAGATTTGGAAACAGATAGTCAGTGATGTAAATGCCATAGGGGGTGCAGCAGGGCTTAAGATCAGGTTAGTCATAGGCCCACTGGTATTTCATCAGCCTGGAGGAGAGCATCTGCAGTTGCCTGTGAACAGCTGGCTATGGCGGGGGGGGGGGCTGCTACAGAGCCACCACTGACACTAAATGAAGAGTTCCTGTCCACTGTCAGAGATCAAGAGAGCTCAGTGGAAGCTGTACAACAACATTTGATTGATGTTGTTGCTGATGTTTTTGGGAGGACAAGTATACCCCAGGAGGAGTTTCCAGGTAAGCATACATATGTCAATTTGTAAGATTTGCTTGTATAGTAAAATACTGTAAGTAATAGTTCATGTGTTTTTTATTTTTTTGGGATGAACCTATTGACAAATTGATATAACTTAATGATACATTTTTGTTCATTACACATGGGCTTTTGGTGGACATGTCAGCCAAGTTTCAGTTAAAAGTAGTGTTATTGGACATATAGCCAAAAATTGTGTATACAATGTCCCCTTTTGTTACTGCAGTTGTGATTATTACATCCTTACCTTGATTCAGTTCTTCCAGGACCATCCTCCCTAGCAAGTGTGGATTCATCTGTACTTGGTACGGCAAACATTTTTATTTGATTATTGAACATTTGTCAGAAATGTGCATTTATCCATATGTGTGAGGTGTGTGTCATGAATGTGTGTATTGCTCTACCATCTGTGATAGTGGCACCAGCCTTAGTTTGTTATCATAACATCATAAAAATAAATATTAGTGTAGGTATTAATTTAATTCCTGTATTTGCTGCTTATTATCACACATGATCCTGACAGTGGAAGTATAGGACTCTTACTATCCAGTGTCAGAGTATCGTCAGACTCTGATGATGATGGTGGACAAACAGAGGCACAGTCAAGATGCAGAGGTTGAATCTGAAACTGATGTTGACATTCAGCCATCCCCAGTAGTTCTATTAAATACAGCCAGTAGGCCTATGCATACCTATTCCAGTGACCCCACAGATAATGGACAGGTGGAGGGTAAGACACTTGATCAGAGTAGTGTGGTTACTGTGGCTTCAGTATCGGTTGACTCTGGCTGTAGCCAAATTGTGGGTGAGGTGCCATGCAGAAAGATTGTTAGGGCTGCTCAGAGGAGGCCTGCTGTCCACCCTCCACCTGATCCTGGTATGTCTTTACGTGCCACTCGATGTATGTTTTGGGCTGTCATAGAGGTGCAGGCATGTTCCAATAGGGCCTCCAAGGTTTTAGATCTGGCACAGGCTGACATGTGTGACTGCCTCCACTGTGTGACCAATTCAATGGATCAGATGAATGCATACATCTCAACTGTTCAGATTTTCACAGAATGTCCAGAGTTTTGCCTCATATTTTTGGTTTATTCCTCATAAAATCTGTGGTTTTGTGCCAAGTCACTGAGATAATCTGAGGACTGAAGTCACTAAATAATGGCATACATTTGAGTTACAGACTTCAAATCCTTCAGAAAATGTATGTTAACATAAACCCTGTTACTCTAACAACTTTCTAAGTCTATAAGAGCAATATTTAACCTATTTTCCTATTTTTGGTCCTTTGCTCCCCTCATTTTGTCAGGCTTTGCCCAAATTTCTTGCACTAAGAGGTAGACAGGTATGGATGAATGACACAATGGAACAGGCAGTGCCTGTGATGGAAAGTCTGCTGGGAGGGGGATGGCATCCATGTGGATGTAGGTCAGTAACATTATCTGATGTTAGCCAATGTAGCCATGTCCAATCACACTCTAGTAGCGGCATTACTTTCACTGCTCCATCAGTGATTGAAGTTTCCACACCCAGATATAGTAGGCCATGTGGTCATGGTTCTGGGTGTACTCTTGATGAGAGCTTGTCCAGCAGATATCCGTCATGTTCAGGTAACATCAGTGCATCTGACCTTGGACATGGATGTGCCAGTGCAGCTTCTGGCAGAGCCAGGTCTCGCAGTCAGGGGTGACGATGATGAACTGTTACCCCTACCATGCATGGCTCACACTTGTCTGACATACCAGGACGTAGTACAGGGCTTGGTTGTGTTCTTGCAGACACTCACACATGTTTCACCTTGACTGCCATACAGAAAAACACACAAAACAGTTAGAGGTGTCAAGTTGTGTGTCTTACCACTCATTCAGTCTCAGTGGCCATTTGATGCTTTATCAAAATTTCTGCCTGCCTGTCTTTGTTATTCACATGCACTCACTACCTTTTGTGTCAGCCTTGATCTCCTGTCAGTTGATGATAACTGTGCCATATCCTTGATTTTCTATCTTTTGGATTCAGGGATACATAACTCTTTGTCTGATGCCCAGGGTCTTACAGGTTTTTGTAATGTGTGAATCTTTGATGCATGCAGTCTATTAGCTAACAGAAAACACATCTATTGACATAAGTGATTGCTGTCACATATTGATGTCATTGCTGTAAAAATCACCCACCTTCTACTTAGTTTCATTAGCAAGTAATAGTATGGAAGGATATGCCATTCATTTGTGTTCTTAGCTATTTATTTTCCTATTCCAGGTTCAGCACTTACCTTGATAGTCCAGCAGTTAAAACAGTTTTAACTTGGGGCTGACTCTGTGTGATGCTAGCGATACACAGCCATTACATGGGTAAGTAAATGTTGTGAGCATTGCATGGCATCAGTATTGTATGCATGTGTATAGGATAAAGGATGTACCCCCTTAGGTGATAAGCATGTGTGCTGTCCATTGTCTGTTGGCCAGGGCAAGGTCATATTGTGCATACCTACATCTACCAACACCCGCAATGGCCAGTGGTTTCCCCTCTGTCTTCTCACCAGTGTATGGCTATGATGACATTGCCAATGGTGATGGGATATGTAATCCTTCCCCTTGGTGTTCCTGCTGAAGCTGTTTCCTCAGAATAATATTGTGAAGGAAGTACAGACAGTGACAATTTCAGCACAAGTACAGAGATTGTACTGCAGGGATTCCCCAGATGTATCTAGTCACCGGAAACATGAATTCAGCACCCCAAACACACACGGTATGATATTTCTTGTTTGAGCATGTGCTTCATTATAGCGTTCTTATGTAGGTGTGTGTATATTTCTGATGGGCGTCATCAGTCACTGCTCAGTGCATAACCTGCATCCCCCAGTAAATGACCCTGTGAGATATTCACCCTAGAAAACCTCTGATAGTCGAGGGTTGTGCCAGACATGGGAATTGTAGTAACTGCCTGGGTTGGCAGCACACACATTCAGGATGATTCCCTTAGCATTACACATGACCTGGCAGTTAATAGAGTGTAAGCCCTTTCTGTTTATATACACCCTTCCCTGTTGCCCATTTGGTACTTTGATTTCAATGTGCATGCTATCTGTGGCACTCAAGGCTTCAGGGTAGTCTGCAACAGGATAGAAATCCTGCATAGTTGTAGCTCTGCCCTTAGGTGTATGGGGAAAATACATGTAGTCACTGGCATGTTGTAGCATAGCATTCAGGAACTGATGTAGGATCTTGAATGCTTATGCCTGTGACATCCCCAGCATATCCCCTGTTGGTCTCTGGAAGATTCTGGTAGATATTCTAAGTGCTACACATACCTTAGTATCCACAGGTATTGGTTACCCTCAGTTTGCCCTTGATCTCAGTTGAAGATGACACATGTCGCAGAGTTCCTATAGGAGTCTCTATCCACCCTGTAGCTCTCTACAATTTCCACCTCATGCAGCTGTGAAAAGTTAAATTAGGTCTAAGCACCCTTCTCCTTCTTCACCGAGGTCTATTATCAACAGTAGCAGCACAGACTAGGGCCTGTTGGACGTACACGAGCAGGTGCCCAGTTGGAAGCAATCTCTCCTTAACCTGAACAAGCAAATAAGAGCACTAGTGAAATCCTCTAAAGCCAACTTTGACTCCAAACTGGCCACATCTACTAGAGACAATCATAAGGCCTTCATCACATATGTCCACAATCTCAAAGGAAGCACACATATCTGTTCAGAACTCATGGTCAAAGACACCATATACACAAATGCTGCAGATATAGCCAATCTACTGGCTGATAGATTCAGCGAAAACTTCTCCCCTCTTTCCCCCCATCAGTAAAACAGGACATCCCCAGTACCTGCCCCCCACCCCTTATCTCTAGGGAACAGGTCATCACTGTCCTCGCATTGGCAAAAAATACAGCTTCCATGGGACCAAATAACACCCCAGGCTGCATCCTACATGAACTCAGGCATGAACTTGCAGCACCATTAGGCACCCTATTCAACCAAAGCCTGAGTACCGGCTTTGTCCCAGCCGATTGGAGGATAGCCACTGTTATCCCTTTTCACAAAGGTGGAGCGTTCACTGATCCAGGAAATTATAGACCTATCAGCCTAACTAGCCTGATCTGCAAGGCCATAGAATGGATTATCATGGACCTCATTAACAGGGACATTGGCAACTTTTAAACACTCAACCCCCCCACAGTTTGGCTTTCTCAAGGGGAGGTCATGCCTGTTAAATCTGGTTGACTTCTTTGAGACAGTCACCAAAGCCATGGACGAGGGGAAGATGGTGCACATTGCCTACCTTGACCTGGTCAAAGCCTTCAACACTATTCCCCACTCAGGCATAGTAGAATAAAATCTCTCAACTAGGCATCAATCCATATGTTACCAGATGGGTAGCAAACTGGTTCACTGATAAAACCCACCTAATCAAAACAGGGGAAGCCATCTCAAGCAGTAGACCTATAACGAGTGGCATATCCCAGGGATCGGTCTTGGGGCCTCTGTTATTTGGGATATACTTCTCTGAGGTGCAGGCCAAAACCAGTGGGCTATGGCCGATCAAGTTTTCAGATGACTGCAAGCTGAGCACAGTCATCAATTCCCCAAGTGATGTGGACGTCCTCCAAGAGGGTCTCACCCAAACAAATAACTGGTGCTAGAAACATGGGAGGGTGACATCCCCACATATTATCACATTAATAACATTGTCCTAAGTACACAATCAGTAGTGAGGGATTTGGGCACCCAGGTTGATAGCAACCTGACTTTTGACGACCATGTTGCTTCCATTGTACAGAAAGCTTTCTACATGGCCCACCTCATAAATAAGGGTATCTTATCCAGGAACAAAGAGGTCATAACATCCCTGTATTATTCCCTTATAAGGCCAATTTTTTGAGTACAACACCCTCTTCAGCATGTATCTTGCAAAGCACATGCAGCAGCTGGAGAGACCACAGAGGCTCCTCACCAGGAGAATCCAGGGCCTCAAACATCTACCCTACACAGATAGGTTAAAAGCCCTGTCCCTCTACTCAGTTTCATACAGACTCCACAGATGTGACCTCTGTCTGGCATACAAAGCAATCTCAGACCCTGCCTTGATGGGACTGTTGCATATACACAAGTCAAGCTCCGTGCGAGAAACCCATACGTGCGATCTCAACCTGGTCTGTGAAATCAATAGGACTTGTTGGCGGGACAGATTTGTGTCCCAGAGACTCCCCCATCTGTGGAATAGACTCCCTTTCCATGTCAAGCAGAGTACCTCATTATCCCTTTTTAAGCGCAACCTGGATAACTGAATGGGAAACAGAAACTACACCCCTGGGATTCCCCCTGTGTCCCTGCTGGACAGGGGCTTTGGGTGCTGACTTGTCTAAACATGGGCTAAACTCTTGGCTAGGCTTATAAGAGCCTCAGGGCCAATAGCCTAGTAACCTCCTATGATCCTATGCTATAGTTCCTAGCACATACTAACTAAAGCAATCATATCACTAACTTGCACAGACAAATCTGCACATTCTACACAAATAGTAATGCTCCCTAACAACTTGTACCTTGAACATCTTTCCCCCTCTAGCTATGGCTTCCATAATGTGAAATGTTACAATTGCAAAAATGCTTTTCATAAGAGTTTAAGAACATTTTTACATTTATAATGACATGTACATGTTACAAATGGATATACTGTGCTAAAAGTGGATAACATGTTTAAAGTTTCTGCATTTTCATAATTACAAAACTACTGAATTAATCGGCTCTTTCTTAAATGATTATTATATATGAGTACTACATGTATTCTGCATCTTATTAGAAGGCCAGAAGGACTGAGGTACTAAAGCTTTGTATATTAATTAACAAATAAAAATTGTAAGTGAATGCATGCCTTTGAATGTCTTCTATCATGTGGGCTACTAAAACATGGCAGAAAATATTCACTATCTACTGTACTACAATATCTGGATATACTCTTAATGGTGTATTAGCATGAGCTGTAGGGCTTTACTAGAAAACCAGCAGAAGTAACACAGCAGATCTGGAATATTGCAGTATCTTGCCATTGTTGATGTCACAAAAAATATTGCAGAAAATGTTTATCTGACAGCTGAGACTGTGTTTAACATTTTAACATTCAAAATATACATGCAAATTTTGAAAATATCACAGAAAACTTTTGTTCATTTCATGTCATAAGAAGTGCCTGGGATGCTATCTGCCAAAACTGTGAATTAAGATGAGAAAATAGGGCCCTTCTTTGAAATTAAGCAGCTTTCTTTTTTCACAAAAGCAGCACAATGCTGCCCTCAAGTGAAAAAATAGAACAGTACTCTCTCTGAACAGCAATAGACTCATGTTAGAAAAGTGGTACTAAAATACATTGTGGTGTAGAAAATTTCATTCATTTAGTTTGTCAGCATGAATAAAAATCACAACAAAAAAAGCTTTCTGCTATGTACTACTTTATTGCATGGATTAATACCAAATTAGTATAACAAGAAGCAGTTACAAGTGGTCAATGCCAAGATATGTATAAAACAATGAAGCATACATCAGTTAGTGTATACAGTGTAGGCCTGTATATTTAAAACACTCATTCTCTATAACTTTTAAGATAGCTGCAGATACATATGAGATAAGAATATAGCAAGCAGTTGGGAATAGGGTTCCAAAGGACCCAACTAACATCTTAAGGGAACAAAGAAAACAGATCAGCACATCTGCTGAGCAATAAGAACTTCTTTCTATATAAAGAAATGGTGCACTTCAACTACAACTGTGATTTTGTAAAACTGATACTGCTGGTGTGGTGGTCTACTTCAAGGTATGGAGAAAATGCCTCCATCCTTGACGTATCTAAAATAAAGAATGTTACTTCGATATAATCTGTCTTTCTGTACTCTTTTCAATCCTTCACACCCCTTGAAGGGTTACCTGCATATGCATGGTCATGTACCGGTCATCTGAAATGAAGAGGCCTAAAATAGCATAATAAATAGACCACAGTTGCAAAAAAGTAAGAAATAATACAGTTGGAACCTGCAATATTGAAGCCTGCATGGATCAGTAAATGGGTCGCAAGTGGTATACACAGAGGTCACAGGTTCACACCCACATAAAAATAATACATCTGGATCTTGTAGTACTGAACCACAGTCGAAGCCAGTATAGTGTCCTGCTGACCTGAAATAAAGAGGTTTCAAACAGTATTTCAAAAGATCATACACGCTAGACCTAGAAGGTCACAGACAGAAGACTATGAGAAGCAAAATGATTTAACCACACAATACTGAACCTTGTAATGACTTTGATACCTCTATAACATGTAAACCTACACTTCCGTTGCATGCACAAGCTCCCACAACTGACAGGCTACATAACGTCGGTGGGCTTGATTCTTTTCTTTTAGTCTGGGAGATTTTACTACCTAGTTTAGCTCTATGTGATATCAATTTTTTGATATAAGGCATCTCCTGAATCCCAGAGGTACCTAAAATTGTAAACACAGTTACTGGAATCAGGTGATGTGACTGCATCAAGATGAGGAAGATGACAAACATTCCTTTCACTATGTCTTTCCTCTCAGACTTGATTTTTTTTTTTTTTTTTGCATTTCACATGCCATTAACTGCTTATCTATTAATTCACCACTGAAAAATAACACTTACAATATAAGCAGTCCTACTTTTCTAAAACCTTTACAGGCTTGAAAGGTTACCTGTGTCTGTGGGCTTGACCTTTAAATGCTTTCACAGCCTTGAAAGAGCACCTGTGTCTGTGGGCTTCCCCTTAATATGTTCAAAGTACTGAAAGCTTGAATTCCCCAAAAAATCAAACCCCAGTACAGCAAACACTTAAAATGCTGAAACTAAACTCACTCCTTTAACCTACCATTAAATCCAGCCATATATTGTTCAAACAGTGATAGTGTTACAAGTAGGGTTTTTCTAAAGTCAGCTGTAGGGTTGGGATTGAGGTAGGGGCTGAGTTAAGGTTGTCATACATTAGGGTGAGGGGGTATCTGTGGGATAAGGTAAGTAATCTGTCCATTATTACTCACAAGGAATACATTGTCAGGTTTCACTCCACATGCTAATTCCCATGCAAAATTGTTCTACTGCTTTATCCAGGTTTATAAGAATAACCTGTATGCCATATTGTAGTATATTTCTTACAACCTATATACCATACGTGGCACTTCATTTAAAAAATAAAATATTTGACTAAATGCTTATATCAAATTTATGATGTTAATAAGATGAAAAGCATCTGGTTACATGCTCCCTTTGAGTTAGATCCCATGTTGTATGATTAACAGCCAATATCTCAACTTATACAGAATTTCCTGCAGCAATGTTTATTTGACAGTGTATTCAAAAGCCATGTTACCTGCTTTTACTTCAGTAATAGACAATAGGTAAAACTTGGACTGACCTCCCGCCTCAAGTTCATCTCACCACTACCATTTGTATTTGGTCTTACCCTTTCACTTACCATAATCCCTCCCTCTACCAACTTGCTGTCAATGACTTTAGTGTACTACTCTTAACATTCACTTGTATTCCTCTACCCATCTTGTGGCATACAGCACCGCTACTTCTGGTAACTCACTAACAATGACCCCTAGATAGCTTCCCTCTTAGTCTGTATAGTTGTGCACATTTTTCAAACTTGCCCTTTTCCAACTTCTGCAGTCTACAATAATGGTCATATAGTACTTATAGTCCTATTTTGTCCTATCATAATCCTTTAAGTTTTTGTTCTTTTCTTAAGTTACTAGTATTCTCAAGTCTACTGGCTTAATTAACATTTATAGACTTCTTTATTACTTTTCTTATTACACTTCTATTTTTATGTCATTTCAATTACATTTACACTATCTATGCAATTAATAGATGAGGTAGAAGTTTTTGTCTGCAATCTGTTCTGTCTGCAAACTGGTTTTGGTAATAAAATCCCACCTAACTTTATAATCCTTTTTCATGATATCTCTGTTACAAGAAAAGAAAACGAGCAGGCAATGGAATATCCAACTGTTTATTGTACGTAAGCGCTTTCACTGAACAAAATACTTCAGCTTGTTCAGACCTGAAGAAGCTGAAGTATTTTGTTCAGTGAAAGCGCTTACATACAATAAACAGTTGGATGGATATTCCATTGCCTGCTCGTTTTCTTTTCGGTTTTGCTAGTTTGGATTTGCGTTTTTTAGTTCATGATATCTCTGTTGCCACCTTTTTTTTTTTTTTGCTTTATTTACAACTTACTGCTGGTGCTACAATGTACATTAGCAAAGTAACTACACCTAGTATCTAAGCTGATCCTCTCACTCTGTCTACTTTGTCTGCGAATGAACCATCACCCACCATCTAACTGCTGCAGTCTCTTTCCATATTAAACATAATGGTACCAGCTCATGATCCTGCTCAAATAATTCTCATGTGAATTAAATAAATGCTATTATACCAATAATTTAAATATAACCCGTCCTTTTCTTTCAACTAAATCACTAACACCTCTCAGTCTCTTATGGTCATACATTTATATATGTATACATATATACATAGCTAGATAGATAGATATAGATATACCTTTTAAAACATCTAAGACTCTGTGGCAGCTTTAAATTTCACTTGTTCACTGGGCTCTGTGTAAATACTGCAGTTCCCCCTTTACATTTAAATTATTATACTTTTTAATTGCAACTGTATGCTCTTTGCTCCTACACTGTAAGTTTGTAAATGCAACTAGTTCTGTATGAAGAAGCACTGCAGTTGTCTGCTGTTATATACTGTCAGTAAAGAATTTAGAATGTATTCATTTAAGTTTTAAATGCAATCAAGTTTCAACACAACATTCAGTTCACTACATATAGCTATAGACATTTTCTGAAGAAACTTATGTGATAACCAGTTGTTCTGCTTAAATCAGGTATAGTCAATTTATTACTGGCCACATTCAAGAAGACTGTCTCCAAGCTAGAGTGTTTTATATGTTTGATTGTTGTATTAAAGGGTTGCAACTCCAAAATGTTATGACATTTTCCGAGAATGATACTGGGGACAATTATATACAATTTTCCTAGATCATACAGCTATCTGCAAATGGAAATGAACAGTTCCATCCTGAGTTCTCCTTTTACGAACTTTAACATTCCAAAACATAAAATGTATTATATATACTTAATGACTGTATGCACGTTTAGATAAAAAAAATCATGCATTTGTTTTAGACAGTCTTTTTACAATACTCATTTTAAAACAATCGAAAATAAACAACTATTTACAGCAAAGTAATGACTCATGTTTCTTTCTTCTATTTATTTATTTATTTATTTACATTTGTTGACCGGGAGAGTCCAACTGGATTAATGTCCATTTTCAGTGGAGGCCCGGGGAGAAAAGCTCCAGCCTACAATTGGTCATATAAAAAAGGGTACTGTTAGTCATGCAAACAAAGATACACTGCTTGTAGGATATATTACTTGTCAAATACAATAGAGTTAGTTCATAGCTTTAGTCATAACAGAATTAGTAGAGGACATGTTTACCAAATGACACTGTTTATTATAATAAGACTGGAGGAAGTGGACAAAGATTCCTGGGGAGGAGAATATAGTATTGCTCTAAAAGAAATCCTTAAGGTGTTGCTTTTTTAAGTCAGGAGCTGGAGAGGGGTATGGGAAAGCGGGGGTCCAAGATCACCCAGGGCTAGCACAGGCGCATATCCAGTGGGATGTGAAATAAAGTTTGAGTTTTTCTTGAATTTAACCAAGGAGGATTCTTGAGTTAGACCTGGTGGCAAGTGGTTCCAGGTTTTGGTAATGTAGTTGGGGAAGAGGGAGTCACCAGCTGAGTTGTGGGATTTTGTATTCTTGAGTAGTAGTTTTTCAGTGGATCTGAGCGGCCGTGCACTAGTGTGGGGAGTTACTAAAGATTTGAGTGCAGGTACCTTATAACACCCCCACCCTTACCCCCCACCTAGACTCTTAACCCAACTATACTACCGCCACTACTAACCACAGTCAGAAATAGCTAGTTGTCTTTACATACTTTAACATCATGTCTGACAACTTTGTTACTAATATTATAAACGACAAGAAACTATCTTAACTTGCAACATTTACTGTATATACTGTTGATAATCAATATCTTGTTATTGTATTAAAGCCAACAACTTGTAATGTTGTTTACTATTGCTGCAACTCTGTATCTCTATTTATCATGTACACGATGTGGAGCTTTTCTCCCCGGGCAGGCGCTGAAAAAGGACCTGTGTCCAGTTGGAATTACCCGGTAAAGAAATGTAAATAAAATAAAAATAAATAAATAAAAGGTACCTTATCAGGGTGGTGAAGCACTTTATGAGCAGTATTAAGTTGATTGTATAGAAGGAGATTGGGGAATTCAAGCCAGTTGAGTAGTTTGAGGTTTTGACAGTGATGAGTACGAAATTTAGAGTTGCTGGCGAAACGAGCTATGTGATTGTAACAGAGTGATAATTTGTTTAGTTCAGCCTTAGCCAAGTTGGTAAGTATAGGAGATGCATACATAAGTGCTGATAGGAGGTGAGAGTGGGCAAAAGAGGGTCTAGTTTCTTGTATTAAGAAATTTATTTTCACTCTCATTATGTAGGAAATTTCTACATCATGCAGTATAGTTATATAAGTAATTAACAAATGTTTATATTATTCCCCTGTCACAGAGTATTGCTGTCAGATTAGTTGAATAAAATTGATAATTTTACTTCCATCCTGGGCTTTAATGAAAACAATCATTTAATGTCATTCTTTATGCAACATTGGTGTAAATTCAATAAAGCCTACATGGTGCTCTAAAACCGTGTGGACATTGCACCATGACAGGCACATGGTAGTGCTCTGTTTTGCATTCAGTAAGCATCTCTACATCCCAGGTACAGCCATGCAAACATGGTGAACACCGTGGCATGCTAATTACTACATAAGCAGCTGAATTGTATGCTAATCAACTATTCCAAGATGGAAGAGCTATTCAACAAGCTATAAAGCAATCTTGTAAACTCAGCGCAGGTTTTGACTGTGAATTCCAAAACCTATTAGAATATAGCCAAGGAAACTACTCTATATGTAAACAATGTTAGGAGCTGCTGTTACTCTTAGAAATGTGTATGTGCAACATGCCCAAGTCTATACTGCTGCTGCTGCTAATACACCTTGGTAAAGTAGGAGAAGGGGTTTTAGACCCCATTTAACTTTTCATGGTCTGCATGAGATGGAAATTGTAAAGTGCTACATGGTAGATAGAGACACAAACTACAGAAACTCTGCAACCTCTGTTGTCCTCAACTGAGAGCAAGAGCAAATTGAGGGGAACCAATAACTATGGAGACTAAGATATGTGTAGCACTCAGAATATTAACTACAGGAACCTTCTAGAGACCAATAGGGCATATGCTGGGGGTGTCATAGGTATCAGCATCCAGGATCCAACATCATTTCCTGAATGCTATGCACAATATGCCAGTGACTACATACATTTTCCCTGTACACCCAAGGACAGAGCTAAAACTATGCAGGATTTCTACCCTGTAGCACACTACCCTGAAGTCTTGGGTAACATAGACTGTATGCACGTTGAAATCAAAGTACTACCTAGGAAACAGGGAAGGGTGTACATAAACAGAAGGGGCTTCCACTCCATTAACTGTCAGGTCATGTGTAACGTTAAGGGAATCATCCTGAATGTGTGTGCTGGCAACCCAGGCAGTTACCACAATTGCCATATCTGGCACACCTCTCAACTCTATCAGAGGTTTTCTAGGGGGGATATCCCACAGAGTCATTTACTGGGGGATGCAGGTTATGCACTCAAGCCATGGCTGGTGATGCCAATCAGAAATGAACACCACCCACCAAAGAATGTTGTAATGAGACACATGTTCAAACAAGAAATATCATAGAATTCACAGTTCTGGTGCCTAAATACATCAGGGGGAGCCCTGCAATACAATCTCCATACTTGTGCTGAAATTTTCACTGTCTGTGCCATCCTTCACAATATTATTCTGAGAAAACAGATTCAGCAGGAACACCAAGGGGAAGAGGCACACATCCCACTACCACTGGCAAGGTCACTACAGCCACACATGGGTGAGGGGTCAGAGGGGAACCACCAGCCGCTGTGGGTGTAGGCAGACGTAGGAGTGCACAGTATGCCCTCACCCTGGCCAAGAAGCACAGACAGTACACACACTCACCACCTAAAACCTTCATCCTATGCACATACATACAGTAACACTAATGTCAGGCAATGCTCACAACATTTTTTTACCCATGTAATGGCTTGTGTACTGATAGCATCATAGAGAGTCAGCCCCAAATTAAAACTCTTGCAATTGCCAGACTTCCAAGGTAAGTGGTGAACCTGGAAAAGGAAAATAAATAGCTAAGAACACAAATTAATGGCATATCCTTGCATACTGTTACTTGTTAATGTAACTAAGCAGAAGGTATGTGAGTTTTACAGTAATGACATCAATATGTGACAGCACTGACTTATGTCAATAGATGAACTCTCTATCGAGTAATAGGCCTCATGCATCAAAGACTTAAACATTACAAAAACCTGTAAGAAAGCAGTACAATTTCCAAAAGAGCATCACAAACACATATACACTAAGCACTCAGTCACCTATGCACACTGGGCATCAGACAAAAGACTTATGTACCTCTGAATCCAAAAGATAGAAAATCAAGGATATGACACCGTTATTGTTATTTGCACAGGATGTTGTTTGGGGGGGGGGGGGCAGGAGGCCAAGGCTGACACTAAAGGTAATGAGTGTGTGTGAGTAAGAAAGACGGACTGTCGGAGATTTTGATAAGGTATCAAATGGCCACTGAGACAGAATGAGCTGTAAGTCTCATGAATGACCCATCTATCTGTTATGTGTGTGTCTGTATGGGCACTCAAGATGAAATGTGTGTGTGTGCCTGCAAGAACACAGCCAAGCTCTGTGCTAGCTTTACATTATGGTGTGTTGGAGAGGTTTGAGCCATGCATGGTAGAGGTGACATTTCATCATCGTCATCCCCAAATGTGAAAACTGGCTCTGCCAAGGGTTGCACTGGCACATTAATGCCCATGGTCAGATGCACTGCTGCTACTTGAATGTGGCTGATGTCTGCTGGACAAGCTCTCCTCACATCTACACCCAGGACCATGACACCATGGTCTACCACATCTAGATGTGGACACCCATTCACTGACTCAGCACTGGAAGTAGTGCTACTACAAGAGCATGAGACAGCATGGCCACGTTTGCTAACATCAGATGATGATGCTGACCTACATCCACATGGACGCTGTGCCCCTCCCAGCAGATGTTCGGCCACAGACACTGCCCATTCCATTGTGTCATTTGTACAATTCACTGAATCGGAAACACGGCCTAGGCGGTCATACATGACAGCCTGTGTTGCATCTACAACCCTAAGCATGTCCTCAGAGGCCCTATTGGAATACGCTTACATGACAGCCCTAAACATATGTTAAGTGGCACATAAAGACACACTGGGATCAGGTGGAGGGTGGACAGCAGGTCACCTATGAGCACCTCTAACAACCCTCCTGCATGGCACCTTGCCCACACTTTGGCTATGGCCAGTGTCAAACTGCAATAAAGCTGCATTAACTGCACCACCCTGATCAAGTCTGTCACTTTCCATTTGTCCAATATCTGAGGGCGCACTGGAATACATATCTGTAGGCCTACAGGCTGTGCCTGATGGAAATATAGGGAATGGCTGAATGTCAACCTCGGTGTCAGATTCGACCTCTGCACCCTCCCAACTATGCCTCTAGTTAGCACCCATCATCATCAGAGTTTGCCAATACTCTGATATCAGGTGGTAAGGGTCCTACACTTCCACTCTCAGGATCACCTGTGATAATAAGCAACAAACACAGGAAAGAAATTAATATCTACACTACAATTTAATATACGATAACAAACTAACACTAGTGCCACTATCATAGATGGTACAGCAATACACACAAAATCATGACACCCACCTCACACATACGGATAAATGCATATTTCTGACAAATGTTCATTAGTAATCAAATAAAAATGTTTGGCTTACCATGTGCAGATGACTCCACACTTGCTGTGGTGGATGGTCTTGGAATTAGGTAAGCAAATGGTAAGGACACACACAATCATCACAATTCCAATAACACAGGGTGACAGAATTTTTGCCTATATGTACGTTAACACTACTTTTAACTGAAACTTGTCTGACATGTCCACACCAAGCCCATATGTATGAACACAAATGTGTTGTTAACTGTATCAGTTTATCAATAGGGTCATCCAAAAAAATTAAAACAGCAGTAACTATTACAGAATATTTTACTATACAAAAAAATGTTATAAACTGACATATGGAAGCTTACCTGGAAGATACTTCTAGGACATACTTGTCCTCCCAGAAACATAAGCACAAACATCAATCACATGTTGTTGTGCACTTTCCACTGAGCTCTCTGGATCTCTGAATGTGGACAGGAACTCTTCATTTGGTGTCAGTGGTGGCTCTGTAGTAGGATGACTTATAGCCATCTGTTCACAAGCAACTGTAGCTGCTCTTCTCCATTATGATGAAATCATATCAGTGTCCCTATGACACACCTCGTCATAAGTCCTGCTGTGACCCCCTATGGCATTTACGTCATTGACTATCTAGCTTCAAACTGCATTCTGTCAACCATATCCCCACATCCTCTCTCAATCAGAAAGGCACAGTGGCACCTAAATGCTTGCATGATTACATCATTTTCTGAGTCACTTAAAGAGGGTTTAGATGGATCGGAACGCTTGTGTGCCATACTCCTATGTGACATAAAACAGAAAAGGATACAACACATAAATATAACATGAAATTAAACTCCTGCTTATATACACATATATCTTTTCAGTATTAACAGTTGGTGACACACAGTTCAGATATTAAAATTTAAGGTTATGTGGTTGTACCATATCACACACACACACACACACACACACACACACACACACACACACACACACACACACACACACACACACACACACCAATCTGTTTGGTCCAAAACAAGCAATAACATTGGGCTAATGTATTCACATATAGAACTGGATGACTACACAATTTCAAGAGGATACCTCTTGAAAACAACTTTTGTTGTGGCAACACACCAATTGTACTTGGCTTCCCCACCTCCCAAAATAACTGTCTAATGACATTTTTTACCAACCAAGGAACAACACATTAGACAATTGTTATAAATGCTTTCCAAAAAAATTCTTGCAAGATTTGTACGCATTTACAACAGAAAAGTCAATTTTATACGATTGCCAGTCACCTCCTCCCTGTGCCTAGCACTCCCCTTGATGTGTCTATGAGCCATCTTAGAAGCCTAACACACCTGTGTCCTTGACAATATAGGACATTACCCATGTCACTGAAATAACATAGAAGAGTGTAAGATAACCAGTTGTTACAACAACACGAGATGAAAGTTAATAAGGCTGTCTATCTGTGAAAGTAAAATGTCTGACAAAAATGCCTGTGCTAACAGTGAACTTATAAGAAGTGCATGAAGATAAAAGTTCCATTTTCTAATGCATATATATATATATATATAGGTTTACTATCACATGTTCGAATGTACAGATGTCCGAACCAAATGTTCAGAAATCTGTACACCGAACAGTGTAAATGTCGAACCGAGCATTTCAGTGCAGTCAAATTTCGAAAATGTCGACTACACTGAAATGCTTCTACCCACCCAACATACTACAACTGGTTTTTACTGGGGGGCCCCCCACACCCCCTATCGATATATATATATATATATATATATATATATATATATATATATATATATATATATATATATACAAACTCCGAGATCGCACTACAGTGAGGGTAAGGGTACATTTCCTCATCCCCACTATAATGCAATCTGCACTGCTGACAACAGCAGCCATTCGCTCTTGTCAGTTTCGGCATTCCGGTTATCGCCCTAACGGTTCCGCTATCTGGTTTTCGCACATAGTTTGTTCGTCTAAAAGATGAACGAACATGTGATAGTAAACTATATATATATATATATATATATATATATATATATATATATTATTTTCCTTGTAACATGTGAACAAATCTAGCCTGTACTTGAAAAATACAATCATACCATAGCAAGATCAGAAGGCTTCTGTGTAGATAAATTCCAAGTAATAGCAATTTTCTTCTGTGTTCTCCACATAGACAACTCTCCTTACCTTCAAGTTCCCTAGCTACATGGTTACATTTTAATAGTATAGATTCAGGCCTCTGAGCACAGTGAAAATGCAAATAAGGTGTGAACTCATTAGAATGGCTAAATGCCAAATTTTTGACTTTGTGTAGCAGGTATAAACATAGGGCAGGATTCACGAAGCCTCCGTGTAAGAGATACATGGCTTACACGGAGGCTGCAGTTAAACGGTGTGACGTCAGCATGTCATGCATATGCATGAGGGCATGCTGAATCACACCGAAGGCTAGCACGGTCCGTGGAAGACAGTAGGGGGCGTGTCCGTAGGCCGAGTCCCAGAAGAGTAAAATTGCCCAAAGTAAACACCCACGACAGAGGCCATGGAAATGTGAATAAACACAACATAACACATGCCCCCACAGACTATGAACATAAAATATATAAATGAACATGTTATATATTTTTTTTAAATTGTAAAGATGTTTGCCCGTGAGTGCGCTCGTTTGCGCGGGCGTGCCCGTAGCTTAGCCACAGTTAGCAGTCAGTGGAAAAGGATATAAGAACTAAATATGCAAAGTAAGCCAAAAAGCAATAGCGTAGCGGTAGAGACGTCGGCTGAAAAGCAGGCATTCATGGTTTGAGCCCCCACAGCACCAATTTTTTTTTTTAGTAAAATAAGCACGAAACAAGTCCCTGACAAACATGTACACATATTAAATCATAGTTCATGTAAAATGTAATGAAATAGTCCATTTATTTGGAAGAAATGTGAGATAACAAAATAATAAAAAATGCCAGATGTGCCTATAGCTGAGCTACGGTTTAACAAGGTGAGTGCATCTGCCCGTAGGTGAGCAGTGGTTTAACAGGTGCAAAATGAGTGCCCGTAGGTGAGCAGTAGTTCAACAGGTGCAAAATGAGTGCCCGTAGGTGAGCAGTGGTTTAACACGCCGAAACTGTGTGCCCCTAGCTGAGCTGAGCGTAGTATGCGTGCTGACAGCCAAATGAGGCATAAACCAGCATAACCCGTTTGCGCGGAGCTGCGCACCACGCCAACAAGCTAACCGACGGGCAACGTTGAGCAAGCTGTATCAAAACTGCCTTTACACAGACACACCCCTCAGCCTGTCTAGACAGTCATAATAAAAAGCAGTAGCCAGGTTCAAACCCAGGATACTATGCACCATAGTCAAGGTACTGAACCACTAAGCCATGACAGCCGTATCTATAAATGCAGCAATAGCAAATATATAGGAATGAATAGAAAGTGGAGCATGACAAAGCAGGTTTTGTGAAGTTGATACAATTCCAAAATGGCCAATCACAGATATGTGCGGGAAAAACGGCATATATAAACCCCATAGGCAGGAATACACAGCATAAACGATTGTAGAACTGACTTGCAGCCAGAATGTCAGGAGTAGGTGAGGGTAGTTGCTTTCGAGCACAGAGGTGGGGCGTTGAGGAGTCCAGATACATGGTCTGGCTCCTAGTCCACAATCATGAGGTCCAACTCATGCAGGGCCAGGTCCTGTGGGGAGCATATAGGGCTGAGGCGTGGGACGGGTTGGCTCATGATCTCACCAGTGCCACAGGGATTCCAAGGACTGGTGAGCAGGTTCGTCACCACCATGCGGACCTGAAGAGACGCAAGCAGGACCAATTAAACCTTTGGATCCAGGAGGCCCGGCAAATGCCCAACACCCCACTACTGAGTAAGTTACATTTAATTATGTATGCAAGAAATTAAACTAGCTGATATTATGGAGATGTGTATTCCAATATTACTTCATTTATATTACAGCTGCAGGTGTCTGTTCTGTGAACCGCAGAGCCTATGGCAATAGGCTGGTGCGGTTGCACCACCAGACAGTCAGTAATCCTCTCCCAGTAACTGTAAAGAAATATAAAAGTATGACAGTTAGCAAAAGAGTGCAGTGTAGTCACTAAGTAATAGAATGTGCAAGTAACAGTGTAAGAGTGTTTGCAAGTATTGCTGGATTACAAAAGTGTGTTGCAGTCTGTAATCCAAACAGAAAAATTAAAATGTCTGAAATAAAGTCTGAAATAAAGATGCCCCACCTGTAATATAATAGTACACAACCTGCAGCAGGCTGAAAAGTACAGCTGCAGAAGATGAGCAAATCACATGTGTGAAATATACCCCTGTTGAAATACTGAAACATGACAGAAGTGAGACTGCTGGAAAGGATTGTAATAACTACAGGTAAAACATGTCAATAAAGCCTAGAAGTAAGTACCATCCTGAATAGTAAAATGAAAACAAGTGAGAGAGTGTGAGAAAATGTTATGAATCCACCAATAAAGTAGTAATAACCCCTGAATGAAGTATACTGCAGTCAGTACAGAATGAAATGCATGTGAGAAGCAAAACCAAACAGCGAAATCTGTTCAAATTGTTGCTGCAGCTGGAATGTGTATCCCAAAATCTGGATATGTTGCTGTCAGTCTGCAATATGCAGATAGTATGATTGTCTGACATACCAAACATCCACAGTTGTCTATAGCTATATAAAGCAAATGTAGCAGGATGATGTAGCTAAACAAAGCCAGATATGAATGTGTATGAAGAACAATAAAATGTATATTGATGTAGCAGTAACAGTCCTATCACCAAATTGAAGTAGTTATCATATAGGAAACTGTAGTTAGAACAGTAGTGTGTATATATGTGCAGCTATTAGAAATGTACAGCATATGTATTGGTATTCAAGGTGTTAATATTATTTTCTTCACCCCACCCTATAACCACATATAACCCATTCCACGTGAAAATGGTATGTGCAATCACAATTAACACCCCTGGACATTTGTCCTGTTGGGTCATAAATATTTGCATGTCCGTTGATGCATCTGCCCTGTTCATACATCCAAACCTGATGGCCTGTTGCCATCAATCAACCCTGCATGTTGTTGGACTGTGTATTGCTGTTCAAATTATGCATGTGTTATGCTCGCTGTTCAATGGTGTGAATATCTGGGTGTTTGGTTAATGGGAATACTAATGCATGCTGTTACAACTAATTGCGAATGGTATTATATGTTACTAACCCAAACTGTCATGACATAATGCAAAACATAGGATGACAGGGAAGGCGGGTTCTAGCGGACCCACCTCTCCCACCTCAGCTGGCGAGTGCACCTGGCACTAGTGCCCAGTCTGGACCCTCCTCCGGTGGCCCTGTGCCACCTGCGGGTGGAAGTGCTGCAGGGGATGGGGCTCGTCCCCTCTCTGCAAGTGTAGCCGGAGGAGAACCACCACTCACCCTCTGTAGCGTCTGGACTGCGGTGCGTAGGGAGATCCAGGACTCTGTTCTTGGGCTCCTACGCCAGCTTGAGGCACAGGTGGCACAACTTACGGGCATGCCTGTTGTCCGGCCTACACAGCCCCCAGCACAGCCCCGTCCTGGGCAGTGAAGGAACAGTGGCAACTACCCATGGGTGGGGATATCAATTCCACTGTTGCCATCTGTGGGCTCATGGGCTCTGGATATCCAAACATCCATCCCCGTCAATTGTGTAACCCCCCCACACGTGTCATACACCGCCCCTGTATGCGTCTTGTTTGTCTTGTCTGTTGACCTACCCAACCTACCTCCCCAGCTATACCGACTTCCTTCACCTGACATACCACTCTCACCTGAAAAAAAAAAAAAAGGCACTCTGTACCCACAAAAAAATTACGCCCCATACATAGATGCCCATTCCGCACACATGTCTGCTGGACATGGAAACTATCAATTACAATTGGCTGTACAACAAGTATTATTGTTGTCCTGACACCTCTCTCAGGGGTGGAAGGTTTCAAATGTCACACCAAATTAGATACATATGCACAGCTGTTGCTGATGAAGAAATGGGCAGCTATGGGCCTTACCTACATCCCTCCTGCAAATCCCAAGCTTGTTTCCCTACTGTCTTACCCTCTTTGTGACCCCTTTTTCATCACTGTCCTGTCTCCCCATTTTCATTTCTTTCAAAGAAAATAGCGCAGGTGTGCGCCAGAGTAAGCACTGTTAAGCGGTTTTAAGCAGGTGTGCGCGGAGCTAAACGCCAGTGCGCAAGCGTGAGCTCTGCGCAAACCAGCGCTAACCCGGTTACAACTGCTTAAAAGTGCCTTAGTCACTCTGATTGACAGGTCCTGTAGTCAGTTCAAAAGCAAAATAAAATCCCACTGTCAGTCCCGAACCCAGGACCTTGGAAACAGTAGTCTGCATGACCTACCACTAAGCCATGACTCTTATACAAGAACATTGTGCTAAAATAAATATATCATGTAATAGTAGGAATGAATGTAAAGGGAATATAGGATGTGTAGTACACAAAGCATGTAATTTAGAATTATTGTCAAAACTATTGGATTTCTATAATAGTAGTGTGTGAACAGAAACAGCCATGCTAGTTGGTAGCTAGTAGGTAATAATGTCAGTTAATGTACATATATAAATGTATGTATATTTACACACACACATATATATATATATATATATATATATATATATATATATATATATAGTTGTAGGTGTCATTGTGCATACACACTTACTACAGGAAACAGGAGAGATGAATGGAGAAATGTGAATCTACAACACAGCCTGAATCATGAGAGAGATACTAACCTTTACACTCACAGAACAGTGTCCACAGCATACCAGCATGGTCCCCGCCCTTACAATCTGAAAGGGCAACGCCTATCTCACATACCCTTTTATAGCACTGTCCTCAAATCACAGTGAGAACTGCAATCAGTACACAACTGGCTGCATGCAATTAGCAAATGCTGGCTTACAATTGGTGCAGAGGCCATCACATGGACTTATGCAGATACCTACAAAAGCATCCTGTACTCACACTCCACACATGCAATACGTTCATTGCACTGTCTGGAGGCAGACAGAGAGAGAGAGAGACAGACAGAGACAGAGACAGAGAGTGAGAGAAAAAAAAAAACAAAACAACACACGGTACACACACTGTGAGTCTAAGCTGTCAGCAGTGACAGTAGCAAGCCATGCCAGCAGCAGCAGGAAGCAGTAGTAGTGGTAACGCAACCAGCTGCCACAAACACAGGTAATGTAAAGTAGCAGGTTAATAGTCTGCATACTGTGAACCCTCCAAATGTGTCATAGGTCTGTATCTATAGATATGTCCATGTGATATGTTGTGTGCACGTAGTTCCACCAAAAGGGGATGACTATACATTGCATGTCAGTCACTGTTAGGCCATGATCCTGGCACCAGTTTTCTGTTGCAGTGAGGCCCGTCTGTAGGATGTGTGTGTCAGCTGGTGTAACGACTATGGCGCTTAGTTAGCAGTCATCTGGAAACTTTGTCATCCACAACCCGCACATGTTCGCTTTTACATCTGAGAAATAAATGCCAAACAAGAGGGGTCCTAGGACAGAGGCCTGTGGGATACCACATGTGACTGGCATTGAGTCTGACATGGCTCCTACAATATCGATATTATGGATTCTGTATGTCAACCAGTGTGCAACCCATCATGTGACATAGTCTCACCTCTGGATATGTACCCAGGGAGTGGCGTACAGCGACTGTGGTCCCACTCCACAAAGGCGGTGCCTCCACCGACCCTGGAAATTACCGTCCCATTAGCTTGACAAGCCTTATCTGCAAAGCCATGGAGAGGATCGTAATGGATCTCATAAATAAAGACATAGGGAACTTGCAGACTTTGGATCCAACCCAGTTTGGCTTTGTCAAAGGCAGATCATGCCTTCTAAACTTGGTTGACTTTTTTGAAACAGTCACCAAGGCCATTGACGAGGGAAAGGCAGTCCATACAGCCTACCTAGACCTGGCGAAGGCTTTTGATACAATACCTCACTCGGGTATCATTGAAAAACTCATCAACTTAAATGTAAACCCATACATTACAAGATGGGTTGCAAACTGGCTGAGTGACAGAACCCACAGGGTCAGAGTTGCTGGCGCCATGTCAGACTCAAAGCCTGTCACAAGTGGTGTCCCACAGGGCTCAGTCCTGGGCCCACTCTTGTTTGGCATCTACTTTTCTGAAGTACAAGCAAACACAGGAGGGTTATGGCTGACAAAGTTTGCAGATGACTGCAAACTGGGCCGTAGTTGAAAACACATCCGACACAGATATCCTTCAGAAGGGTCTCACAGAAATGGATAACTGGTGCCAGAGCCATGGCCTAAAGTTAAATGCCAAGAAATGCATAGTCATACCCTTCGGAAAAATAAGGTTACCCCTAGCTACCATATAGGTGGCAATCCCTGAACACAGAAGAAGTTATTAGGGACCTGGGAACCCAGGTTGACAGTACCTTTCATTCGACACTCATATTGCTAAAGTAGTTAGGAAGACCTTCTACATTGCCCACCTTATCATGAAGGGATTCACATCTAGATCAAGGGAAGTCATAGTCTCCCTATACTCATCACTCATCAGACCAATGATCGAAAGTACAATGCCCCACTCGGAATGTATCTGACCCGACACTTGCAGCAGCTGGAGAGGCCACAAAGTTCCTCACCAAAAGGATAAAGGGTCTCAAAAATCTGTCTTATGCTGCCCGACTGAAAGAACTCCAGTTATATTCAGTTGCTTACCGCTTGCTCATAGGTGACCTATGCCTGACATACAAGGCCATGTCAAACCCAGATTTGATGAACATGCTTCATCTCAAAAAATCTAGATCCCTCAGAGCCACAAGGGCGGGAGACTTAAACCTCGACATGGTTATTAATAGGACGTGCTGGAGGGATAGATTCATCACTCAAAGATTCCCTATGCTGTGGAACAAAATCCCGGTTTATGTGAGGCAGAGCACCTCGCTGGCCATGTTCAAGAGGAATCTTGATCAATGGATGGGAGATCGCAGATACACCCCAGGGGTTACCTCAGTGTCACTGCTCGACAGAGGCACAGCAAAATAATGGGAATAGTTTCTCCAAACTAAAGGGGTGGCGTAAGCCACAAAACTATGGGCTAGGCTTATAAATGCCCTCGGGCAGATAGCCTAGTATGAACCTATGAACCTATGAACCTATGTAGTAACATGTAGGCTAATGAGCTTGTCTATGATGCCTGAGTGGAGTACTGTGTTGAAGGCCTTAGGCAAATCCAGGTAGGCTGTATGGATTGCGTTGCCCTCATCAATGGCTGTAGTGTCTGTTTTGAAAGGTCAACCAGGTTCAAAAGGCAGGATCAGCCCATCACAAAGGCAAACTGGCTGGGAACAAGTGTCTGCAGATACCCAATATCGCTGTATATGCGTCCCATACTGAATAATTCCATAGCTTAGCAGACCAGGCCGGTTAAGCTTTTGGTGTGGTAGTTCCCAGGGTCAGTAGAGGTGCCTCCTTAGTGGAGTGGGACCACTGTTGCTGTATGCCAGTGTTCAGGTACATATCCTGTAGTACGGCCAAGGTTAAATAGCAGTCATATATGTGGTTGTATGTCCTCTTGGAGTTCACGTAGCACTCATCCAGGGATACCATCAGGTCACAGTGATGCTGAGTGTACTGCTTTGCTGAGGGCGGCCCTCACCTGGACATGTGAGATGATAGGTTACATTTAGCTGTGATAAGTAATTCTACTTGTGGGGGAGAAGGAGGGGGGATACGTGCACCAAACCTGTCTGCAAGAATGTTGCCAATATCTCTGTGTTCGGTGAATGTTAAGTAGGTGTGTATTAACTCAGAGCATATCTGAGGCGTTTGGTCCATATGTGTAACATAACTGAAGAAGGCCTTGTGGTTATCTATAGTGTACATGGCCATTTCCCTCCCAGAGTAGACCGTGGATGTTGTTATGAGAGACCGTAGCTTATTACCAGTGCTGACCACAGATGCCTTCCCTTAATGTGAATCTGCTCTGTCCTGCAGTAGCCTCCTTCTATTGTTATACAATCTGCCTTTGGCTGGGGTCCACCGGACAGGATGCCTAACCTTTGTGCATAGGGTCTGGGTTAGAAATGTGTGTGCATGTTCCATGCAATCTTTGGGATGTCCATGGGAAGCATTCACAAAGGGGTCAGCAGTGTGGGTTGTGGCTTCCACTGGCCCAGTGGGCTGCATGGATACCATCTCAGTCCTAACAAGTGAATAACTGTCTAATCACATACATATCAAAGTAGTCTACTGTGCTGGTGGTGGTGGTAGGATATGTATATCCAGGCCGAGTAACTTGTGTCCAGATCACACTAGTGGATGGTGTTCCACATACAGTACCTTGGTATGAACCCCCAGAGTGAGGTTGTGCATTGGACCTGTCGCAGTGTGCTGACCGATGGGGCATGCTACTATATTGTATGGAATGTGGCAGGTATTGTTGCACAGGTGTTGGCTGAGCACTGATATCTAGCCATGTACTTGTGTATCCACCAAGAGACACACGCATGCTACATATGCGAGTAGTAGTATATCACTACAGTTGAGTATCATGTATAGTATGTGTGCCATATATTGCAGACATAGTCTGCTGATATCCTGTTTGTGTTCTCTTCCGCGTCAGCGTAATCCTGCCTACTCTGCAGCAGAAGATGAGGAGATACACCAGAGCCTGGTGCGGGATTATGACATACTGTTTTCCTGCACCAGCCAGAATCAGCAGGAGAGGGCTGCACTGTGGCAAGACCTTGTCCGTAGGGTAAATGACATTGGCATGCATAATAGGACATATGAGCAGGTATGACATCACTGCAGTGATTTAATCAGAAATGTCCATCAGCGTGCGTCGGATATCCACAGGCAACAGGTTGCCACAGGAGGTGGGGTGGCCACACATCCCCCCCTCACCAGACTGGTGGGGCTACTCCTAAGTGTTGTGGCTCCAGCCCCGAAACAGCAACAGCAATACACCTGCATCATGATGGAGGCTGGATCCATACAGCAGCATGACATGGAGCATGCAGGTAATATGCTATATGTACACTTGACTGTTCTGTACACTGTTAGTTTATGCATGTGTAAGGTGTGTCCGTGGTATGTAGCTGTCAACATAGTATATAATTGTGCAGGTGTGATGTTGGCAATATCAGCAGCTGATGTGTGAAAGGCAACTGGTGTACTACTGCACTGTATCATATGCAGTATCAATGGCACAGTTGTGCCCACTGACATTAATCTCCTCATTTCTGCAGGTCCCTCCGGTGTTACAGCAAGGCAGGCCATCCATGCTGGTGAGTGTGTTTAACAATACCTATAATAGTCCTGATAGTGCTAGTAATACTAGTGTAACTCAGTAGTGCTCTGTGTGTATACTGCGGGGTGTGCATGTGTGCATGTGTGCATGTGTGCCTGTGTCTATGTGTGCATGTGTGCCTGTGTCCACGTGTGC
Organism: Protopterus annectens; assembly: GCF_019279795.1. Classification (NCBI taxonomy): domain Eukaryota; kingdom Metazoa; phylum Chordata; order Ceratodontiformes; family Protopteridae; genus Protopterus; species Protopterus annectens. The sequence goes on from NC_056736.1 coordinate 167,642,302, forward strand.
ATGTGTGCATGTGTGCATGTGTGCCTGTGTCCATGTGTGCATGTGTGCATGTGTGCATGTGTCCACGTGTGCATGTGTGCATGTGTGCATAAGTGCATCACTGGTAACATTGTGTGGACACTGTAAACTGTGTTTCCTGTCTTCCTCCCACAGGTTCTGGTGCTGCTCTGGTGTCCTGCAGCAGGGAAGCTGAATCTGGTGCCACAGGTACTGGTAATGATGATATCTGTGTAATGGCACAGGAAGGTGTGTCAGGGTCCACCATTGGTCAGCCAATTGACAGTACACAGCTGTCAACCCCATCATTGCGCACAGTCATCCTGCTAGTACATCCTATGTCACCATTGTCCCAAGGTGATGGACCGGATACAGTGGGCATTGACCAGGGTAATGTGGTATCTGTGGCACATGCTTCCCCACACAGCAGCCATGGGCAGGGTCCTGCGATGGTACCACACAGACAGTTGCCCATGGGTTCTCGTGGGAGCATCCGTGGCATTGCCTCTGGCAGACGTGCCCAAAGAGGTCTGTCAACCTCAGCTATGTTTCGGGCTGTCATGCAGGCACAGTCGCGTATGGAAAGGTACACCAGACAGGGTCTGAGGGAGCTGAGAGCATGTCGCACAGCCATGACTGACAGTATGCGTGACATCGCGGATGCTATCCGTAATTTCACCGATGTCATAGACAGACGTTGTGGGGACATATTACAGCAGTTCCACACCCACATGTCCATGAGCCAGGGCAATGGTGGGCGGTTGCGGTGTCGACGTGGCCATATGCCAGCAACAGCAGCAGCTGGCAGTCGGCACGGATGACAACAGGCCCGCGCATGCCCCCATAGTGCCAGCAGCAGCCCCAGCAATGCTGGGTCTGTGCTGTCATCGGAATGCCCCAGGAGACCACATGCACGTGGCTCTGGACAGTCCCAACAGGGTCCTGTGTCCAGTCAACACACTCCTGCTTCTGATGACAGTACCCAGTCTGGCTTAGTACCGGATATGGTCCGTAGCACCCCTGCCAGGCACAGGTACCGTGTCCATGCCCACAGACACTGATCTGTATGACCTGCCAGGTGCAGTCTGTGGCTGTCCACAAACCCCTGTATATGGCAGCCATGAGGTGGAACTGTGTGCGTGCATACACACATGCGAAATGTTAACACATAGGGCTACCACATACACGCACACACTGCACCAACAGTGCCCCACCCTGTACTGCTGTCCCTCACCAACACACACATGTCAATTGGTGGTATCAGTGGCAGACTCAGGCATACCTAATTCACTCCCTGTGCATATGATGAAACTGTGCCACCTCCTGCAATCTCCAACATCAGTGCAGGAACAGGTAAACACGTTGCTGATGCACAGGGTGACTACATAGAAGTGTATTAGTAGTACCATGTTGGTAACAGTACAGTGTGCTGATGTGACTGTGTGTATATCCCAGCATGCCTGATGCAGTAACCGTATGACTGTCCTGAATTGTTATGTGCACCCATAGTACGTACCAAAGTGTAACAGCTGCACATTATTGCATACCAGTGGTAAGGATGTCAACAGATAGCCACATACATGGGTAGCACAGGGGGGAAGCTAATACAAGTAGTGATACGCAATGATGGACATGTACAGTAACGGTGGCAAGTTGCCCACAACGACTATGCAATGTGGATGTTTGCGCATGTTGATATGTGTGCAGTACCAATTTAATCCAAATCACAATTAACTATGACATAATATCAGTTCTACCATGGGCATCTGCGCTGTGCATTCCTGGGTACATGTTGATAGTGCCTACATATTTGCACTGTTACCTACTGTTAGTGTTACCCCTTCTTTGTTGTACAATGGACTACTTCCAGCCCTGCTTACTGTAGCTTTGTTTGCATGCATGTTCGCTTGGGGTTCCCTGGAACACTGCTCCCACCTGCAATGCAGAGTTACAGTGCTTCTGTGGACTTCTAGTGACATCTGCATAGTGTATGATACGTATGTCAGGTTTACACATGACAGAACGTCACTGTCTGTCCTGTTCGCATGTACGTTGCCTGTGACACATTGCACATGTCTTACCTGGCATTTACCCACGTGTGCAGTCATATATGCCAGTGCTATGAAATCAGTAGCAGTACACCCACACATACACACCTTCAGTATGTTGTTCCCCATTGGCCCTATGTGTTGGTAATCACCATGGCAATCACACTTCTAGGGTAGCATGTGCAAAGGTACCTTGTGAATCACCTCTATGGTCCAGTTGTGGTTTATGTGAGTCATGTGGCAATGTCACAGCTGCCACATGTATGCAGTCAACCATCACCCCTGGCCAGGAACGTACAACACATGTGTGGGATACCACCACATAGCCAATCTGGGGACTGAGCACTCTGAACCCAGTAATGCCATACCCTGTCAGGTGGCATGACATACTACAGTGACTACAATACCAGTCAGACATAGACCCGCACTGACAGCAATCTGAACACACTGGGGCATACTTGGAGACACAGAATAGCATCCTGCCTGAGCATCACACACCTCCGCAGCTGGCACACAGGCATACGTTACGTCAGAACAGAGCACATGCCACACATGGCACACACATCCTGTGTGCCACACACTCACAGCCTGTAGGGCTACACAACACACCTGCTACAGATGTGTCAGGTACCTCTCTTGGCCGCTGCAGTGGGGTCCCGCTCAACAGGCTGTACATGGTGAAGGTCACAGTGATATGCCTGTGGGGCACTATGGTCCACCACAAAACACATGCATACAGGTCAGTCAGAGGCATGGACACATATGACTCAGTCATTGACCATGCCACTATGGATGACCTGAGACATACCTCCCTGCACTACATGATAGGGAACATAGAAGGGATCTCTCAGCATGTGGCACGGGCCAGTATGAGCCTGATCTTGGTTGCCATCATACCCTCACCAGGTATGCTACCACTATATGTAGGAAGGGTGTTCTATGTCTACATTCTGCTCAATCTCCAATGTCATTCATAGGGTATCCACTGGCTGTCAATGTGTGCTTACATGCTAGGAAAGCCACAATGATTTGCGAGGGGCAGCTTGCACGTGACACCCATGGGCCAATGTATATTGGCGAAGCCCCTTGAAACACACATACTGCCTTATGCTGCAGGACACGGATTACATAGCCACCTCCGAGGGGATCACACAGGATAGGACATTAACAGTGATGCTACACAACACCAGCAGTGTACACTGCAAGATGCATGCACTGGACACTGTCCTCAGCACGGTGAACTGCAATGTCTGTGCAGTACCAGAGTCCTGATTCACGGCTCACAGGTGCAACCCATCACTGCCAGGTTATACCTCATACCATGCCTGTCGTCCCCTACACATGTAACACACATGGACAGGGGGGTGGTATCCCAAGGCACCACAGATACACACACCTCCAGGTTGTTGGCACAGCACAAAGCATCAGGGCCTATTCATGTGCAGCTAACAGTGTGTCAGACTGCCTTCTGGTTCATAGCCTGGCACACACAACCCTCCCATACACAGGAAACCCACCTATCCTCCATAACAACACTGGCAATATGACAGTCTCAAGAACTGTCTTTATATGGCTGGACTGCATCCAGCCAAACATTGTGCGTGAGCATTACTGTAGCTACAACACACTAGTTGAAGGGTTCCCAGCATGTGGTCACTGAATTGCAGTGGAATAACATGTTACCACTCCCACAACAGGTGGGAACATGCAGCACCTGTACATCAACTACATGTAGACTATATGGCCCAGACCAGATGTGTATCCCTGCTGTAGGTATTTTACCATATACACCCACACTGTATAGACACATACCGCGTGCGGCCCCTGCACAGTAAGACACAGTCATATTGTTATGCATTGCAAATACCATTTATCCACTCGAGGCATGTGTCAGACATGGTAACTACTGCAGGTCACAGGTATTTATGTGTATGTGTCACACACATACTTCATGTGTGCAATGCCATTGCTGGTTTAGGCAATGGCATGCATTGTTATGCACAAAGACACACACAAGGTCATAATGTGTGACACAACCACACGTGGCAGTTGTGGGTATTCAAAACATACCTATCTGTACTCTGACAATGGTAATAGACCCAGTAGCAGAGCGCACTATTGGCATTACTGGCCAACTAGCCCTGTTTGGCTGTGCTGATAGTGTGGTGACATCCCCTGTGTTTACTGGGGGAATATGCAGCATTTGGTGTATTGTAGTATTTGCCAAAAGGATATGTTCTCTCACACTTGCATTTACATACACCCTACTACCCCCACACACACTTGCCATTTGCAGAATTTATACCCCTACCTAACTATGTCACGACACATGAGAGAGACGCATTAGCAAAGTGCACTATTCGGATTACTAGGAGGTTCCTTTTCTCTGGCTGTACTTTCAGGGTGCTGACATCATCAGTGTTTGGAAAGGGTAATATGCATCATGTAGTGTGATCTCCTGATTGCCAAAACTAACATGTTTTTCATACAGAATTACACACACACAAACTCCTCACATCCAAACACACACACACTTGCTATTTGCAGGTTTTAAACCCCTACCTAACTATGTTATGACATTTGAGAGAGATGCTTTAGCAGAGTGCGCTATTCGGATTACTGGTAGTTGTCTCTCCTCCAGCTGTACTTATAGGGTGCTGACATCATCAGTGTTTGGAAAGGGTAATGTGCATCATGTAGTGTGATCTCCTGATTGCAAAAAAGCACATGTCTTTCATACAGAATTGCACACACCCAAACTCCCCACATTCAAACACACACACTTGCCATTTTCAGGTTTCAAACTCCTCCCTAACTATGTTAGGACACTTGAGAAAGACGCATTAGCAGAGTGCGCTATTCGAATTACTGGGAAGTTTCCCTTCTCCGCTGTACTTATAGGGTGCTGACATCATCCGTGCTTAGATAGGGGAATGTGCATCCTGTAGAGTGCTTTCACAGTTGCCAAAAGGGACATCTCCCTCACACAGACTTGCACACACACGAACCCCCCTCCACACACACTGGGCAGTTGCAGGATTCAAACCCCTACTTAACTATGTTATGACACTCATGACAGACGCATTAGCAGAGCGTGCTATTTGACTTATTGGGAGGTTTTCCTTCTCCTGCTGTACTTATAGGGTGCTGACATCATCTGTGCTTAGATAGGGGAATGTGCATCCTGTAGAGTGCGTTCACAGTTGCCAAAAGGGACATCCCCCTCACACAGACTTGCACACACACTAACACCCCTCCAAACACACTGGGCAGTTGCAAGATTCAAACCCCTACTTAACTATGTTATGACACTCATGACAGACGCATTAGCAGAGCGCACTATTCAAATTACTGGGAGGTTTCCCTTCTCCTGCTGTACTTATAGGGTGCTGACATCATCCGTGCTTAGATAGGGGAATGTGCATCCTGTAGAGTGCTTTCACAGTTACCAAAAGGGACATCTCCCTCACACAGACTTGCACACACATCAACCCCGCTCACCCACACACACACACACACACACACACACACACACACACACACACACACACACACACACACACACACACACACACACTGAGCTATTGCATGGTTCGAACTCCTACCTACCTATATTATGACACTTGAGGGAGACGCATTAGCAGAGCGCGCTAACTGAATTACTGGGCATGTGGTCTGCACCTGCAGTATTTATAGGGTGCTGACATCTTTATTTCTACAGAGGTATGTACATCTAGTACTACCTGTCAGGTGGGGGATAGCATATATATGCATTTGCAGCCACCTACGTCAGGGTCAGATATGCACATCGCACTGGCAGGTTATGTTCTATACCATGCTTCAGGACCACAGGACCTGTAACACACAACACAACCAGTCCAGAACACCACTCCCACATCCAGGACACACACTTAGCTTCCCTGGGAACAGTGCCAGGATATGCAGGTGTTCACATACACCATTCCAGTTGTTAACATCAGGTACAGGCATATTGTGTGTGAGAACTACTCAGGCCTCTACCACTTTACCCTACAGCCACTACAATTTGTGGGTCCATGTGCTGTGGCAGAACCACACACCACAGCCACATGGGGGAATACATATTGCACCTGTCCATATGCAACATGGGTACTCACTGTTCCACACCAGAGGTAGACCACCATTGTTGATATCTGACCATACCCACCTTTCCCTGGACATCCATATCCCATCCCCACCCCCAGGCAAGGTTGTCACTGCACACAAACTGTGTTTAGCACAAGCAGACTCTACACTTGTGAAGACTGGGGTGAACGACTTCAAAGGACCCATGCTGGGGGACTATACTGGCCACTCTGCATAATCCTTGACAATTGCATTCTATGAGCATGTGTAAGGTTTGCATTGATCATGCTATCCCACATATACCCATGACTGCTCCACAACAAGACACCTGTCAGGTGTACACCAGCCATATATGAGCCGTCCAACAGACAGAGTGAGCTAATACATTGCAGAGCTGTAGCCCACAGAGGGAGGACATCTGTGAACAGTTCCGGCATGACACTTCTTTCCCACATAATCATCACAACACAGTGTTGACAGTGGAATTGTCCAGACAATGCAGATAGGGCTCCCCTCAGTCTGTTATTGACGGCCACTTACTGTTAGAGGTCCTCAGCAACCCTCTTCCAGCATACACCAACAACATGGCTGTGGCTTAGCACATTCAAATCCTGGGATCTCCACTGTGCCCCTGCTTGACAGAGGCACAGCTCACTAGCCTCACATGTTGCCTTATGTGACCTACTTTACAGTGGCACAGTAGCCTACTGTACTGGGGATGCAGATGACAAGCACACTCTGGCTAAGCTGTCATTCCCTAGGGCAACAAGCCTAGTATTGACCTCTACACCCATATGTTCAATTGTCAGATGCACAATATTTGTTGTGCTGTTCTACTGTTTGCAGGTCTTGATTGCCATAGCATTCCCTGTTCCTATGAACAACTTGTGTATCTGTGGAAGATGTTTGAATATGAGGGTGAGCCACTATATCACTTATGTCTCTGTAGTCATTTACTGTGTGCACTGGGCAGATTGCTGTGTTGTGGTTGGTTCCTGGAATGACAAGTACAAATACCAGATATGTGTGGCCAACTGCTAAACGGAGATATGGCCTAAGTGTGTGAGCATGCCCAGTTCAGCCTTTCCATGGCATGTTGTCTGACATATGCCTCATTTATCAAAGTGTACGAGCATGCCCAGTGTGAGCTTTCCATATGTTGCAATCTGAAGTCCACCACATATTTGGGTGTGTGTGAACTTCAACAATATCTCACATTTATGGTTGTGTGTTGGGTGTCATGTTGTGTACTAACTGGCCAACTGCTTCGTGTCTGCCACAACAGGGATTATACTGTGCCTGCAGGGATTGCATGGGATAGTTTGCATACAGTTGTCAACATCCTTTCATAATGACCTAACACTGTAGTACCGTATAGTGTACTGGTTCAGTACTTTGACTGTGGTGGACAGTATCCTGGGCTTTAGTCCTATCACTGCTTGACATCTTCATAGTGAGCACAACAGACTGTGTCAGGGCCAGTTGTGCACATATGACCATGTTGCATTATGTTCAGATATGGACTACCTACACCAGGCTCGTCCAACATTGGTAGTGTATTCCACAACATAGGTGGACATTGGCAAACACTAGCGATGTTCCCTAGGCCATTTCTGATGCTAGTCACAGGGTGTGTTTGTCCTTCGACACACATTGTAACTGGAGTTTGCCATGACATATGTCATGGTTAGTATACTGTGCCTCCGTCTACCTCTGACATAACAGTGATACCCAGGGTTAGCCTACCATCTCCCATCCACTCATCGGGATTCCTCTTGAGGGGTGTCGATAGGTGACTCTCTGGCTAACCTGTACCGGAAGTTTACTCAAGAGTGGGGGTGCCTTCTGTGTTATGGATCATTCTGTACAGCTTGTCCTATGTATGTCAGTGCTGGGGTTCAGGTCTCTCATGTGCATAGCTCACTGCCATTCAGATTGTACAAGGTGCAGCATGTTCATTGATTCCAGCTTGGACATGGCTTCATACATCAGGCACAGCTTTCCTCTGGCTGGGCAGTATGGCAGTGTGTGGGGCTGCAGTTTGTTTACTCAGGCAACACATGGCATCTGTTCATGCTCTTTGCTACTCCTGGTGGGGTACTGTTGTGGACTTTACAGTTGATGGAGGTGTCTGCTGAGGTATATCCCACAGGGGCTATTGTAGTAAATTATGACACTGATGAAGGATGACTGCAGAGCCACAGTGACCTCCCCTTATCTACATATGACAACCTTAATGATTGAGTGGGTATATGGTATGTTTCTGCGAACACTACAGCCACATGTTTGTCCAGTGCAGGATATCTATCACCTTGTGTCCCCAGGTCTCTCATTACATGTTAGGTACGTAATGGGTTAACACATGTGTGTTAATTTGTGGGCACTTACTGTATATCCATGGTGGTTGTCTATACACAGTTCTGCAATTAGCTTGCTGACATGGCCATGGCTCCAGTTGTCTGTTTCTAGGTGGCCCTTTTGTGGGTTGCTTGTGTCATCTGGGGGTCGGATATGGTGGGCTGTTTATACTCCTCTGCATACATGTTCAGTCACAGTCCTTCCATGTTGGCCTATACCTATGGGACATATATACGGAACGGGGGGGTCCCAGGACCAAGCCTTGTGGGATGCCACTCATATCTGCTTTGTAGTCTGACATGGATGCAGCATGTCTGACCATGTCAGTTCTGTCCTTGGTCTGGTTTGCAACCCCTCTACTGACATAGGGGTATATATTTAAGCTGGTGAACATATCCATACTGAACTCGTAGGGTATTGTCTGGAAGCATATGCACGGTCCAGCTACGCTATGTGGACCACATTGCCCTCATCAATGACCTTAATGACTGTTTCAAATGGGTCAAACATGTTTAGGGGCAGGATCTGCAGTTACAACAGCCACACTGTGTAGGGTCCGGTATCAGTAGGTCCACGATAGCTTTATGTCTGCAGTACATACTGATCCTTTCCATAGCTGTGCAGACCAAGCTTGTCAGGATCCTGGGGTGGTAGTTTGCAGTATCCATTCAGGCAACACCTTTGTTGTGAGGGACCAATGTTGTTGTACACTGCTCTTTGGGTATATATCCTGTGGTAAGGCTGACATTGGGCAGTAGTGTGATTTGGCATTCAATTATTCTTGGAGTCCATGTTGGCCTCAGCCCAGGACACCATCACATACCTTTGCTGCTGTGTGTTTTGCTTTGCAGATGATGGCTGTTACCTCAGCATCTGCAATGTCAGGGGACCAGCAGTCTGCTGGGATAGATATTTTGCATTCTGGGGGGGGGGGTTGCACTGCACCTGTCGGGTTGTATGTTGGCAATATGTGTGTGTGTGTTTGGTATGTTGTTTGTAATATCTGTGTGATTCAGAGCATATCTGTGGATTCCCAACATGGTTCCTACCATCAGTTAAGTAAGCCTTGTGATTATCCTTAGTGTCCTGTACAATTTGTATCTTCATAGGTTCATGGGTTCATACTAGGGTATTCACCCTAGGGCATTAGTAAGCCGAGCCAGAGTGTGTGTGTCTTTCGCCGCCCCTTGCTATGTGACTATTATGGCCATTTATGATTTTCTTTACTGTGCCTCTGTCTGGTCGTGACACAGTGGAGACCCCCAGTGTACATGTATGATCATCCATCCACTTGGCAATATTCCTGTTGAGGGGTGTCAGTGAGGGGCTCTGCCTAACATGGATTGGGATCCTGTTTCTGGGTGTGGGGAGCCTCTGGGTTATGTATCTGTCCCTCCAGCACATCCTATTTCATTATGTGTTGAGGCTGACATCTGTCACTCTCACAGCTCCATTGGCTTTGATTTCCTGTGGTGGAGCATGTCCATTACTCCTGTGTTGGACATGGCCTTATACAACAGACATACAATGCCTCTGTGTAGGCAGTCTGTGACTGCATTCAGCTGGGGTGTCTACAGCCAGGCAGCATATGACATATATTTTACACCCTTTATCCTCTTGGTGGGGTACCTTTGAGGTCTTCCGGACCGCTGCAGGTGTCACGTATGGTACATCCCATATGAGTCATTGTACTAGATTATGGGTCTGATAAGGGAACAGTACAGGGGCACAGTGACCTCTGTTGATGTAGATGTGAATCCTTTCATGATACGGTGTCCAATATCGACAATCTTCCTAGCCACATTGGCATTGTGAGTGTCACATGACAGATTACTGTCGACTTGTGTCCCTAGGTCCCCGATTACTCCTTGCATACATAATGGTTTACCACCTATATGGTAATTTGTGAGTACCTTGTCTGGTATTTGGTGGGACATTCATACTGTCCAGTGTCTTCAGGATGTCTGGGTGAAGTTCTTGTGTGTGAGAGTGTGGTCTGTCGCATTCTACAGACTGTACAGCAGTTTGGACTACACTTAGGTGCACATGGGTGGTCTCCGCTGCTTTGTGCATTGTCAGTTACCTGGCCGTATGGGTGTCTGTGCTGCATATGGATACTCTCCCTCCTTTGATGTTTTGGTCCAGGTGTTGGGGCCATAACGCATGATATGTGGTATAACCTGGTAGTGCTGGTGTGCTATCAGTAGGCTTGCAGCAGGCTTCTGTCACTGCACAGACATCGATGTTCTCCATACTGGGAAGTGCCTCAGGTGAATGCATATTGCAGTTTACACATCTGGCATTGGTCAGCATTACCCTTATGTTTCTTACCACTTATGTTTTCTAGGGTGGTGGGTAGTCTTTTTGGCCTTGCCTACGTACGGCTTTATGGAGGTGGCAAAGGCCTTATCCAGTATCCAGACGCCCAGGGGTAACAGGTGCAAGCCATCCCTGGAACAGCAGCATTGCTTGTCATGCATGACATCTCAAGCAGACAGACATTAGACCCTCTTGGACTGACAGCTGTAACTGTGCCACCTGTTAAAGATGATCATTCTGTGTTTGTACTGTGGCATCATTCTTGGTGAGGGTTGGATGCTGCAAACGGCCAGTGTCATACCGGCCTGGGGTACATACTCAGAGAGCTCATCCATGTCTCTTTTCATGTAGTCCAGGGAGGTACATCTCAGGTCATTCACACCAGCATGGACAATGAGTGCATCATATTTCTGCTTGCTTTGGGGTGACCTGCGTACTTGTGTTATGTGGCATATTGTGGCAGCCTACAGGCAGCTTACTGTACCCTTTCCCTTGTTCAGTCTGGTGAGTGGGACAGCAGTGTGTCTGCCTATACAGACACCTATTACAACTGTATCAGGCATGTTGTTTCTCCTTCTGGCATGTGACTGTTTGGCACACCAGCTTTGTGTACTATGTGTTGCATGTGCTATGTTTGGAGGTTGTGGTTGCTTGGGATCTGCTTTGGAGGCTTCTGTTGGTGTGGTGTGTTTGTAATTAGGGCCTCTGGGAATGTTTTTCTGTGTTTATGTGTTTGGTTTACAGTTGTGATAGGTCTATGTGGGACTGGGTTTGTGGTGTATGTGGTTACCATCTCCTCCTGACTAGTTTTGACAGTACTGAGTTGGGGGAGCTCAGCCTCCGGTTTGGATACATGGTTGCATCTCTCACATATATTTGTATTTATTGGGGGGAGTTGTGTGTTGTCTGTGTACTTGGGGCAGGTGTCACATTGCCTCTGGATTCACAGATTCTACTTGCTGTGGCTGGCCTTAGTGGATTGTATGTGTGGACATATTTTATTGCCATACTACTGATCAGTGATTACTTCCCTTTTTATGTTTGCTCTATCATGTAGTAGCTTCCTCATTCTCTTGCATGGTTTGGTAATGGCTGGAGTCCAGCATGTCAGATACCTGCGTGTATGGCATTGTGTCTTGTTGTTATTTGTGACTGCATACTCCAAGCATTCCTGGCTGTGTTCATGGAATGCCTGTATAACATGTCCTGCAGTGTGTCCCATATTCTGCACTTGCACAGGGCCTTTCGTGGATTCCACATCGGTTTGGAGGGGTGCAACCTATGCTTTACACATGTTTTTCACTGTGGTTTTCTGGCCAGGGACTGTGGTCAGGATGTGTATATCCAGTGTGATTACTCTATGGTCTATTCTTACCAGTGAGGGATACACTTCTCATCTTGCCATCCAGTACACATGTTGCTGATTATCACATCCAGTATGCTTACCCCTCTTGTGGGAGTGGTACGTTGTTCCTGGGCATTTTGGTTTATGGATTCTGGGAACTTTTCTCCTACTGTGTTTGTGCTAGTATAATGCTCCCAGTGTAAGTCTGGGTATTTTCAGTCAAGCAATATAATGTGGTTTGGGGGGCTTGATATGTTCATGTATTCCAACATAGGCCAGGTGCAGTTCCTGGTATTAGGACAGTAGTCTGCAGCAGGCTATATACTGGGAGGCGGTTTTAGCCATTGGTATTTGACCATGGCTAATCCATGCTGCTTCTTGTCGTGGTACCAACATGGGGGTGTGGTTATCCTTGACATTTATTGCTAGTCACCCTCCTTTTGTAGCTTGTTCCATGTTTTGCGGCTGTACAGCACAGTATGAGGTGTGACCTGGTAGTGTTAGGGTGCTGATGTGAGCCTTGACCCAGTTTTCTATTACAGGACTGATATCTACATTCTCCATACTGTGCGCGTTTATACTGCACAGATCTTGCTGTTTAGACTTCTGGCATTGGGTAGCATTACATCTAGGTTCCTATCCCTTGTGGTACCTATGAAGGTGGGTTTGTGTTTTGAGACTTACCTATTCAGGGCATGCTGTGGGTACTGACAGCCTTTGCCAGTATCCATGGGGCCTGGACTGATAGGTGCACGCCACCCCTAGCAGGTGGTGCATCATGTCATGCTCTGCATGTCTTCCCAGGCTGGAACACATTGGCTCCCCTTTGACTAACTGCATTACTTCAGCCAGTTATTGCAATTGATCATCCCATCGTCATTTTGTGGCTTCATGCTTGGTGAGGGTGGATGTTAGTCAGGGTCCTCAGGTGTGCATATAGTACATGGTGTTACATTACTTAACACATGGCATTCATGCCTCAGGTGGTGCTGCAGGGCTGCCTCTGTCGGATGCACATATTACACTCCCTGTACATGTTTGTGAGAAGGTCATGTCATTTTAGGCATCCCTGTTATTATTTGAGTGAGTCAGAGGGGGTATCATTCCCAGGGTTCCTACTGAGCCAGTGTATGTGCTATGCGTTGCCTCTTTGCCAAGGCCAGGGCATACTGGGCACGCCTCCTTCTGCCTGCTGGGCAGGCTCAGGTTGTTCCTCCTCCGAGTCACACTCTGCCTGTGATGGCCTTGGCAATGGTGGGGGGCTGTTTTGCCCAGCCCTATGCTGGTCCTGCTGCAGCTGTTTTCACAAGATCATATTATGTAGCATAGCACATACCATGACAATTTGGGTACATGTAGTTGGTGTGTACTGCAAGGCTCCACCAGATGTGTCCAGACACCGGAACCGTGACTTGAGCAGCCCAAACACACGCTCTATTACATTACGTGTTTGTGCATGTGCCTCATTATGGCATTCCTGTTCAGGTGTGTGTGCATTTCTGATGGGTGTCATCAGCCACGGCTCCAGTGCATAACCTGCATCCCCCACTAGGTGTCCGTGTGGGATGTCCCCATTGGCAAATATCTGGTACAGCTGCGTCAAATGCCAGATGTGGGAATCATGGTAACTCCCAGGGCAGCCAGCACACACATTCATTATTATGCCCTGGGCATCACACATGACCTGGCAGTTGATGGAGGGGAAGCCCTTGCGGTTAATGTAGGCCCTACCCCGCTCACCAGCTGGTGCTTTGATGCGTATGTGCGTGCAGTCTATTGCATCCACTACCTCAGGGTATTCCACTATTTGCTGGAAGAGACGCATATTGCTGGCCAATACCTCATGGGCATTGGGGAAATATACATGATCACCGACATGTGCTGACATGGCATCCAGGAACTGGAGCAGTACCCTGGAGGCTGATGCCTGTGATATCCCCATCATATCACCAGTTGGTCTTTGGAAGGTACCTGTTGCTAGTATTCTTAGGCCAACACATACCTTGGTTTCCACTGGGATGGGTTCCCCTCTGTTGGTTCTGTGTGTGAGGCGTGGCCTGCACAGCTCCACTATTTGCTGCAGGAGCTCTCTGTCCACTCTATAGCACTCTACTATCTCCAGCTCATGTAACCCGTGGTAGGTGACCCTGGGCCAGTACACTCTTCTCCGTCTCCTCACTGTGGGTTGTCTGGCACCATCTGCATTGTCACCACCCTCAGCAAGTCGCCTATGTCTCATTATGACAGCTATGGCAGCCCCTAACATTTCTGCTCTGAGTTCAGCTTTTTCAGTTTTCACTTCTAATAGCTTACTCCTGTCTTGCAGTGTCTCTTGAGAGAAACATCCTGCACTGCTGTTTGCAGAGTTTTAAGTGCTGGGCTGGGCTACTATTCTGCCTGTGTAATTGCCTGCTTCTAATTGTTTTCACCTGCTAGCTCCAGCAGTATTCCCTGCTAGCTTCCTACTAATTCTGTAGCTTCCTTTTTCCTTTCTGTTTCCTCAGGGGGGAGCAGCGTGCATACCAGCAGAAACACGCTCACAGTGGCTTACATGTGCACACACATGCTTACACGGTTCAGGATCTGCCTATTCTGGTTAAAACACGTGCACATCAGCGCACACAGTGTTACAACTCTGCCAACAGGCTCCCACATGCTCAGTCTGCTCTACACGCGCGCACACCAGCGCAAACAGTGTTGAACATCTACCAACACGCTCCCACATGCTCAGTCTGCCCTCAAGCGCGCACACTGCCCTACTCATGCTTCATGGCACGGTGCGCATGCACGCCCAGCAAGAAACTTTGGTGTAAGTAACAGTGTACTCCTTCCATTTCTTGACTTTCCCATGCTTATCATGTGGCACTCCTCTTTCCCTGATCTGTATCTGTCATCTGTCATGTTATACTGACCTCCAATGAACTGCATTTCTTTCTACCATTCCCCCCTGTGATGTCACCTATCTCCTACTCTGATCCTCCCCCTTATGTATCTCTTACACTACTCAGACTGTGCTCATTTGCTATGTGACTGTGGGATTCAGTATCCTAACCCTCATTTACATGAGATTGCCTACTAATGCTTAGTTACATGTCTTAGACTCAGCTTCCCCCCTTAGCAACCACTACACGGTGGCCATGTTGTTGTTGGTCTGCTGGTCCCTGCATTGTCATTCCATGTATTGCATAAAACCCACATTTGTGGGTTTATAACCTTCATTTTTATGTTTTATACAGTGCAACCCATTTGCGGAGGGCTGCGCTGCGTTTAAACATTATAATTTTTGCATCGGGTTACCTTGACAATGGCCACATATTTGGCCATTGGCATGCTGCCTGACACATATGCACCCTTTATTTGGAGCTGACATGGCTCCGTTGTGATTTTTGCAGAAACATACTCAGTTGTCAACTGAGTACATTTCTGCAGCTAAAACGTCTCTTACATGGGCTGGTTTCTGCTTCGTGGATCACTAATATACCTCATTTGCATACCTTTCGGCTGCAAGTGAGGTATTTAGCATATCCACGCCCAGTCCGTGTAAGAGACATTTTAGCTGGTCTCTTACACGGAGTTTAGGGCTGTTCCTGGATCGCAAGGCTTGCATGGAGTGTTACACGTCTCTTACACTCCGCGCAAGCCTTCATGAATCCTGCCCATAGTGTAAGCACTAACTCAGTGTTACTTGCTAATGGATTCCAACTGTGAATGATTAGTGGTAGGGAAAATGAAGACACAACAGCAATTTAGACTACCTTACCTGCAGTGGACATGTCACCCAGGATACACTTACAAAATGTAGAAGTAAATGTAGTAAGTTATTAAATGGAAGTGAACTGCATATATTTCTAATTTTTGTTCACTAATAACCAAACTCCCCTGCCTTTGTTGAAACCTGTTTGTATTTTACTGTCATGTAATGTTATCATACATTTAATGACAATGATACAAAATGCCCTATAGACTGCATGTCTGAGAGTACAGCACATATAAGAGAAGAATGAACACAATACAAACAGAAGACAGAGCTGCATTTGTGGAAACAATATTCATAACTGCTTATATGATCACTCATTGCACTAAATATGTAAGCAACACATGTACAAGCAAGTGAGAGTGTACAAGTGTATATGTCTTCTCTATGTTGCAGAGAAAATTGGACTTGCTTGTATGCACAATGATTTGCATTCTTGCTGCAAAGTTGTCTCTGTAGTAATGACAGATAAGACCCCCCCCAGTTTGTTTTGTAGTTTCATTAGTCTGACAGTTCACATCCAGACTTGTGTAAACATCTGGAAGGTGTGTTGAAAAGTATTTGTAATGTTGTTTCCGTTTCTTTTATTCCTTTTTTTAAATATTACTATTTGTGTGATGCACGTCATCGCAGAAATACGATGAAATGGTGAAATAATTAAAAAATTATGTAAGTTGCTTCTATGATAAAGGCAGCATAAATTACAGCTATGAATCAAGTGTGTGTAGTACATCTGTTAAACACAATGAATCAATATACACATAGTATATGTAGTTCAAGGTAAGTCCAGCATCTATCTTTTACTGATAAAAAGTAATAAAGACTTTTTACAATAATAATCCATGTTAGACTCTGCTAATCTCATCTGCACATTGCTCATCTCCATGCAAACACGATGCAATGGCCCAGACAACAAGCAGACATTCTCAGTTTCAAAAAGGATACATTGCTGCATCTTTTGCCTTCCATTGCACAAACACACTAAGCGACATTGCTCAATGTACAGAACAACACCTGCATGTCCAGAACACCTGTAGAAACCAGGCAGACATTTTCAATTTGAAAATGGATACATTGTATCATGTATGGTTTGACACTGCATAGATATGCTAAGCTGCATTGCCCAAAGGTGAGCAAGTTTACACAACACCTGCAGGTACAGAACACCTGCAGACACCAAACAGACACTTGTCAATTTCAAAATGGATATTTTCTACAATGTGTGGTGTGCTACAGTGCAAACACACTAAGCAGTATTGTGTCAGCACACATATATAGTTATGAATATGAAAATATACAGCTGCTGCCTAGTTCTTCCTATGGCAGCCGGTGTAAGTTAAGGGCTACAATACATGTGACTCAGGGTTCTAATACAGCAAAGTCCAAAGTTTCATTACTGCTGTTCCAGTTTACTTTTTATAAAAAATTAACATTAGAAAAATAATTACACATAGAAATAACTATCTATAGCAGGTGCATTGACTATACACAGAATATCAGATATATATGTATAACATGTGTAACTGTGGGTATTACTAGAATTATGATTCTACAATTAAACAGTTATTTTCTGAAGTTTCATGTTACACACATACATGGTTAAACATTCAACTTTTTAATATATATGTATAACTAATGAGCAGGTCTAATGAACACTCTGTACAGTAATGACTGTAACAAATACACTTGTAGCCCAATCTTGCCTGCGGCAACTGGTATAGGTTACTACTCACAATACAGGTAAGCCAGGGTTCTAATCTAACACATTCCCATATTAATGGTTGTCCACTCAATTGTAAAAAATAAAGAACAATGTGTAAACATAATTATAATTAACAAAAACTATGTATAGCACTGCAGATCATATGAATTATATGTGTGACTGAGGGTATACTGACAATTACATTTCTGTAATTAAAAAAGTCTTTTTTGGCTTTAGATGGAGTTCATACTTCAATGATAGTCATATCCAAATGGATTTATAAACTAGGACCTTGTCAGGTCACACACATACGTTTAACCCCTC